>NC_069144.1:5606830-5612905 GCF_943734635.1 Anopheles cruzii
ACGTGTCGGTGTCGGGTGCGGCGCGTCCCGGATCGGTTCCTGCTCACGTGCGATTCTGTCCGGTGCATCCAGTATTTTATCGAACAAAAAAGAAAACTAAATAACCAAATGGACAAACGGGCTTGTTAATCGCTAACCTCGCTAACTAAACTAAAGTGTAATGCCTTCGGGAGCGCGGAGCGGATCACGTACGTCCTGCGTCCTCCCGAGATACGTCCGGTCGATTCGGGTTCCTGCTCCGGCTGGAGCTAAAATTTACCGCTCGGATGTTTGGCCTGGTTCTTGATCGAGGTAATGCTGACGGACACTTTGTTGTTGCTGACCAGATGATGGTTGTTGTTGTTGTGTTGATGGTGGTTGTGGTGACCGTTGGTGGTGACTGGTGGTGGTGATGATGCGTGGTGGTTCTGCTGAAGCTGCGGAGACGCACCCCCGTTCGTGGTTGTTGGGCTTGCCGAGGCTGGTGGCGGCGGTGATCGTCCGCCGTTCGCGTCGTGGTAACCGAACTTGGACCCGGCCGCCGAGTTGAACACCGGAATCCGGGATGGGCTCGCTTTGGTGCTGGTGCTGCCTGGCTGCTGCTGGCCAGCGATCGAGCTGAGGTTGCTCATCGAGCCGCCCGCCTGCCCGTGACTGCCGCCACCGTGAGACAAGCTGATCGACGGGATGGAAGTGCGCCGGATGAGGACCGGAATTTCCGTCTTCGAGTTGGAGCGCTCAAAGTTCGACCGGATCTGGTCGACGCCGAGCGGGCGCGTCGGTGGTGTCCGCGGCACCGACGAGGGCGACTCGTACGTCGCGGTGGTGAATTTGATTTCCGCGTTGCGCGGTATGAAGCTATGCTCGCTGGACATGCGCCGCTCGACCGGTATCCGGGACGGTGGTGTGGTCGGTTTATTGTCCGGTTTGGGCGGTTTCTTCGTCACGATCGGTGGCTTCCCGGGTGGGGCGGCGTGGACGGCGGGGCCATCCGATTCCTGTTTGCCCGGCCCGGTCAGCCCATTCTGGTGCGGAGTGCATCGTTCCGCCGCGGTGGGCTGAGGTGGTGCTGCTGGCTCCGCTGCTAGGCCAGCCACCGGCTTGAGCGTGATCTCCGTGACGAATCCCCCTCCTGAGGAGCCGTTGGTCAGCGGGGCTCCTCCACTGCCTCGCCGATTCAGTGTGATGGAACTGCGCTGCGGTGGTAGCGGCGGCTCTGCTGCTGGCCTCCGTTCGCTTGCCTCCACAACCAGCATTACCGGTTCGACGGTGGCGGCGGCATAGGCGTTCGAGAAGTCCGGTGGTGGCATCGGTGCACCGAAGGGCGGCGGCGGTAATCCACCGTCGTCGACGAGCGGATCGTCGAAATCGTCCAGGGTCTGCAGACTAAAGTCAAGCTTCTCGTCGTCAATCATGATGATCGAGGATGGCTGCGAACCGGAACCACCGCCGTCCATCGCCGTCGAGATGGTGACAATGTTGTCGCTCAGCGAAAACTTCGGCATCATCATTCCGTTCATCGCCGTGAAGCCGTTAATGGCGGTCGACGATCGCTGCTGCTGATCGTCGTACTCCAGTGAGGAGATGTTGATGCTACTGACACCGTTCGTGTTGCTCGTGAACACCGGCGACGGTTGGCTGCTCTCGGTTGTTTGATCGGACATCGCCGGCTCCGGAGCGTTGATCAGCGTCAAGCTGATCGGTTCTCCGGCATCCACCGGGCGGTGGCCACCTTCGATGCGGATCTTGCTCACGGTGTGCTCGCCGGCGCTCCCATCGGCCGAGATGAACACGGACGGAGTGTTCTCTAGCTCTTCCTTCTGACCGAGCAGCTTCTTCAGCACGTCCGACTTGGGCCGCTCGAGACTGCCGAACGGATAGCGTGACACCTTAACGTCGTCCGGAATGTTGGTGTCGTACTGCTGGGCGCCAGTGATCTTCACCAGGTGGTTCGTTACCGATGCGGGCTGCCGTTCTTCTCGATCCGACTCCGGCGATTCCAGGTCTCGACCGTAGCCGGACCCGATGGTGGTCAGCGAAACGTGCTCTTCGGTGCTAGGCCGCGGCTCTTCGGCGGCACCCGAATCGACGGCCCTTTGCACGATCAGCGTCGTGGTGCCGCCACCGGACACGTCGATCTTTTTGGCTTCGGCCACGATGATCGCTTGAGTGCCGCCGACCAGTGGCGACCGCACACCGGCGGTGTAACCGTTCTCCTTCACCGTTACCACGTGTCCGCGATCGGAATCGTTTTCGTTTCCGGACACCAGCAGCTCGCCGTAGGTAATCGCATCCTCGAGATTGCCCCAGGCGGATGCACCCTTCAGACGGTTGCGCTGCAGCGAGTTCAGCCCGTCGGTGGCCATCTCTTTCGCGTCGACCATTGTGTTCGCTTCCTCGGACTGCGGATTCTCTGCACCATTCACAACCGTCACCGTGGTCGTCGCCGAGTCGCCCGTAATCTCCAAACTTTGAGCCCGCTCGAGCGTGTTGCTGGCACTGCCGGTGCCCGATTTCTGTGGTTCCAGCTTCGAGAGGTCACCCAAACTGGCCGTCCGTCGGTTGCTATCGTCTTGCGGTTCTTCCTCGCTCGCCTCGCCGCTGGCCGCCAGTGGCGTCGGACTGGGGGAACTCTGGTGCACGATGACGTCACTCGCGTTCAGCTCGATCTTGTTGCCACGGGCCACTGTCTGCCGTTGCTCCTGCTCCACGTCGGATTCTGTGTCGGAAAAGAATGAAATTAAGATACCTCTCAACGCTTTTTCTCTCCGTAGACTCACCATTATCGTGGTGCTGGCCGTTATGCAGTTCCTCCAGGCTGTTGGTCCTCATCATGAGCTCGCTTTCGGTCGAGGACGTCTTTTTGCGGTCACTTTTCGGCGTGGAGCTGTTGCTCGGTCCCCGGTTCGCTGGCGGGCCACCATCGAACTGCTCGATCTGGCTGATACTGTCCAGCGTACAGTTCAGGACCTCTTCGGCAAAGTTGTCGGAAAAGTTCATGCGCCCAATCGCGGCGGAATCGATCGTCGAACTGACGCTTCCGTTCAGCAGCATCCGACTGCTGGCACTGCCACCATCGGCCTCATGCGTACTGCTCAGGTTGGTGTCCATCGTCACGGTGCTCTCGTCCAGATCGTGCGCCTCGTTATACGGTGGCCGCGGTGCCTTCCCTTTACGCTTCGCGTCTGCCTCCGCACTGCTGCTGGTCATCGTAAATGGGGGGCCAGCGTGGGCCGATTTGCGATTGTCTCGCGCTGCGTTCGCGGCCTGCATCATGAAGCTCGGCACCTCCTGCGGAATGCCGGACGCATCCCGCCGGATGCCGCTTGAGGTGACGCTGTTCTGTCGCTGAAATTCGCCGATCGCTTCGCCGAGCTGATGGGTGGCAGTAGCTACACCGACCACATCCGGAACCGTCGCCATTTTCGGCTCCTTCGTGCGCTTCTTAACGACCGGTGGCGACGGAGAGCGACGGGTGCCGCCCTCCTGCTGCTGTTCGTCCGACTCCTTCCGCTCGAGGTTGGTGTTGTTCTCGTTGTCGGCCTGCACCTTCGTCGGACTCTTGCCAAACAGTTTATCGTTCACCGACGGCGGAAACACCCGGATGCCGAACTTGTGGCCCTTCTTGGCCGGCGCAGGCGCAACCGCGTCGTCGGCCGTCGTCGGTGAGGACGCCTTCCGTTCGACGTCGGCGTGCTTGGTTTGGAACTTTTCCTCGATCATCTCGCGCATTTGCTGCTTGAACGAGTGTTTCTTCGGTTCCCGCTCGTGCTCCTTGTGGACGGTCGGCAACGGTCCTTTGCTTCCGGGCGCGGCCTGCGTAGGGCTTCCGGCACGGTTGTTGTCCATCTTCAGCGGTGAGTCTTCGCTTGGGAACAGCTTTTTCCGTGAGTTGCGCTCAATCTGCAGAGAGAGAGAGACCGATTGATCGAATGAGTGATCCGTGGGCCCGATGTGTCCTGGGGGCTACCTACCGTGTTAAGGTCCGATTGGCTGCTGGAGCGGTACAGCGGGTGCGTGAGGCTCTGGTGGCCCGGTTTCGGGCTCTGCGTCTGAGGCAACACTGGCTTGGTGCCACCGACTAGCTCGAGCTGCACGTTGTATGGCGAGGCGTAGCTCAGGATCGTCATAGCGTCCTCCTGTACGATGTGCCGGAAGTCTATCGTGATGCTGGTTATTCTGTCACCTGCAGGAGAGAAAGGACCGTAAGTTGAGTCTCCGCTTGGAATACCGCTTTTGATTGACCCATCCTTTCAGCCCCCATCAGCAATGCCGCCGTCATCGCCACCATCATGCCTTCAAATAGGTATCTCCCGACGCATCACGATCACGGCCTTCTCACTGTGGGCGTCGTTGGCCAACGTCGTCGACAATGTAGTCCCGTCGGCGCACGCAATTGCCGGTCGTGGTGGACATCTAATCGCCGAAGGTGGTTTGGTCTCTCTCTGGGCTGCGAACAGCACGAGCGCACAGACTAGGGCTATTACGGTGCGGTCCGAGCTTACGTAAGGCTAGACATGATTAAATACTTGCGAAGTGGCGCGCGCCAGTGACACCAGAGAACGCTTTCGGTAAGCGCCGTCCACGACGTTACTGCACTCGGTGGCCGGTGGACGGAAATTGGGCAAACAGTGTGTTTATTCTACGCCAGTGTGTTGTGGCCAGCCGTGGTTTCTTGCTGCCTACTCTCGCGGTAAAAGTTAATGACCGCGCGCCCCTCATTTGACTCGGGTAGTAAATGGAAGTGCTTTGAAGCTGACAGATTTTGGTTCGGGATGCACTTAGTGTAACAACCTTTGCTAACTTTTGCAGCTTTAACTTTTACTGCTAAAGCGTTAAAGTGTTACAGAAAAAGTGAGCATCATTTAGAAATATTACTTTAAAGTAAAAGTACCAGGAGCGCACACGAACGAATCGGCTTCAGGCTAAGCTTCTGGTGTACTTTTAGGACACTCGATTGTTGCTCCGTAGCAAACGGCAAATACTCAACCCCCTAATATCGGAGGCTGGTTCACGATATGACCTTCACGGTATACAACCATCCGCCAGCAGGATCGAATTCTCTCAAGATCTTGGCTACCAGACACACACGGTTTTGCCAATAAGGCCATCGGGAAGGACCGTGGAATTCGTACCGCAGCGCGGCCCACAACATTAATTGATTGAATGACACCCCAGCAGCGTGCAGAGCAAGGTGCAGCTTATCCGCACCGGTACCCCAGTCGAGAGATTAGGCAATTATGCTACGGTTAGCGGTTCGTTGGTAGTGGTGCTACTTAGGCACGCAGGCAAATTTGGAACGCAGCTTAAAGGTTCTGTTTTCCCATTCCCTCTGTGGCGTTGCACCGGCAGAGACTGGGTCACGATGAGAGTTTGGAGCTAGTGAAACGAAACTATGCCGCGGCTAATGGAGCTGTAATTGAAACGAATTCCATGTTTGCATTAAAAGTGACCTGATCACGGCGATGATAACGACCGCCTGACGGGTGCCCTAAACATAGTGATTAAAACTGATAAGCCACCGCTCTAAAAGCAGCGGTATAAAACGTGGCCAAGAACCGGTTCCTGCTGTGCACAAATTACACCACCGGCTGGCAATAGTAACAAAATAACTTAGAGCGGCGATCGATGATAGTATTTGATCGAATGTTGATTTCAAGTAACTAAGAATTGGTTCTGCAAAACTAAATTTTAAAAAGTTCGACACGAAACGCACGTGCATGCCGCAGGTCAGGCGACCATCTTATCCATTACATAACGGCCACAGGCTCACCTTTCATAACCACGGGTTGACGGTGGCCAGATGACCACACGAGCCATGGGAGGTTCGTTCTGGAGGATAGATTACTGCCACGCCGTTTTTGCGTAGAACTTACGACCGCCACGCGGCATGACGTCAAGCGTGAGGGTCGCACCGTTCGCAGGTGCGAACCGAAACCGGGGCGGGTAAATATTGGACAACTCAACAATTCCAAATACATCACTCCGCCGGCCACGCCCGGGGCTGACACCCAGGGTGTGGGCGATTCACGGTTGCGTGCGTTGTCGAAAAAAAACAAAACAAAACAAAACACTAGAACGTGAGCCGCGACACGT
>NC_069144.1:5613105-5650187 GCF_943734635.1 Anopheles cruzii
AAAGGGTTCGTCAATAAAATATTAATTATCGAAGATGACTTACTCGCCCGCCGAGGGGTTTCTGGCTTCTGCCCAGAAGTTTTAACTACGAGCTCGTTGTCGCTTTCTTTTTGGGACACACAGAAAGGGATCAGCGCCGGTCGCAGCAACCCACAAGTTGTGCCTTTTTCCGGCACGGTTCGGGGCCGGCCAGGCAACAGAAGCAATTTTGGGCGAGCGCAGCGTTACAGCAATATTGATTTTCACCTTATTGAATATAGACCTTCCGATGAGGAGAAAGGAAAATGGACTCATGTTTAGGTGTCTTTTTTCTCGGGCGTGACACCAAGTTAATTGCGGCAGTTCTTTTTGTGTGCAGAACTTCGGTACCCTCAATGCCTCGGGCGCTTAGTGCGGAGTCGAACGTGTTAATGTAAGGATTCCGCTGGGAGTTCTATGGGAATTCTTAGAAAGATATGGAACTTTTTTTTTACTGAAACCACGCTGCAATTACCGTTAGGTTTCAAGGTCAATTATCCTAAGTAATCCGAGAGGGCCAACGACAACGTGTAGGAAAACTCAGGTTGGAAAACTCTCCGCGAAAGGTTGTGGTTCCATTTGTCGTAACGAATTAACCGAGATTACTGTCGTGTTTTGATTGTTTGCCTTAAATCTTCGAATCAAATCCAGTTCACTGCGGCACTGGCACACCTGGCCCGGCAACAGTGAGCTCACGGAAAACTCCAGGCCGGATCATCCGGCAGAGGGAAGTCAGTGGAAAAAAGGTAAAAAAAGGAACGGCTAATAAGGGCTGAACAAAGGACGGCGACGTGGTAATCCATCAGCATAGTTAACCCCGCACCGGCTGAGCCCAGCCGGCCCGGCCGGCCGGTCGGATGACCAGTTCTTTGCGCTTTTTGCGCCCGGCCTCAGCGAGCGAGCCCAGCGACAGTCCGCCAAGCCATGTCCTTTAAGAACGCAGACAGGTGTACATCCTTGTTTTCGTTCTCACGATGTTTTGTTAACCCCATCGCTGCATCCTGCTTCCGGTCGTCCCCACCCGGGGCTGCAGTTTGCATAATGGAGATGGATCGTGTTGTTTGACTTGTGAAGTTTTTGCTTGTTAGCGCCACAAGTCAACAATGCGACCTTTCAACTCTCGGGAAGCGGAGCGAGCAGACGGACAAGAAAAAAACGAAAACACACACAACTTAAACCTTACTCATTTTCCGGACAATCTGGTGGAAGGGTTGGCTTTCACAAAAGGGCTTTTGTGTTGTGAAAAATGCAGGATGTTACTGTTGAGTTTGAATGGGTTTTGCAAGGAAGGCGGACGCGTCAGTTGTTGTTGCGGGCGTGCGGTCGAGCGGTTGGCGGTTGAGATGAATCGTTTAATTGTACGGCGAATCTCTCGAACGCTTTTAAGAAAACCACAGCGAGTGAGTAGGTACACACTATCAAACATTTCACTTGCCACATTGTGAAAACAAACGTACGTCATTAGGGATTAGGGGCCAGAGAGAGAGAGAGGCCCGTGCGGATGGGTAAGTGCTCAACGGCACGGAACCGTTGTGCCATTGCTTACGCTTCCCCTGGCTTATGATTTAGTTTATAGTGCAGCTAATGATTGCTGCACTGCTGACAATTTGCTTCCGCTTTGCGGGATAATCTGGCCCTCTGATAACCTACACCGCTAGTGACCGCATACGAAGGTTTCGTGTGTCTCAACACTAAGGATTGGCTTCTGTGGATTGACGGTTTTGGGGACTAATGGAGGCGCCTGGTACGGTTCAATTTATGGTGCAAATTTCAAAGTAGATTTTTTCATTGCAATACGTTGCTGGTAAACATTGTCCTTTTAGTGTAGTTTTTGTTTTCTAAAAATTTGATTCCTCTCTGTAACACTGTGGTGCGAAAACTAAGCCATAGCTCGATCGCAAACTTTTGAAATTCGCGTTATTCTCCGGCAAAAACTTTGAGGCAACCTCAGTTTACTGCCGCCATCAGCGGGAAATGCGGCCCAGGTCGAACAGAGAATAAATGGCGCAAAAAGTATGCAAAAGTAAACGAAGTAGTCGCATGTAAAGCCTCCGAAACTCTTACGGTTATTCGGCTACTCGGTGTGTTCTCACATGTTTCGACCCACTTTGGTGCCCCACGAACAAGAATATGGAGCAGCAATATGGAGCTCGTGCTGCGTCTATTCTTGAACTTGAACACGTAACACGTCGAAAGTTGGCAAGTTCGGCACTTCCACTTTATTCCGACCTTTGAACGCGCACCGGGGAGTGCTCGCATGGGAAAAAGTACGGACTCCACAGTTCCGCACGGGTCTGAATGAAGTGCTGACCTTTTCTAGTTTAAGCCTAGAATGTCTGCTTTCGAAACAACCATTTTGATTGAAGTGATGCGGGGAATCGGTTCTAGCATTAGGGCAGATTGGAAGAGACGAAAGTCCATTCAAACAAAACGCAGATAGGTGTCGCCGACTAACCGTCTAACGCTTGCGGTGATTCTTAGCCGTTTCGAAGCAACTCTCAGCCCGCTCTTGGTTTTAAAGTAATTATTCATTCAATTTGCTTAAGCTCGTTTTAATTGTTAACTAATATCCGCCTTCTGTCTGACATTAATTAGGAAGTAGTAAAATTTCCCTCCACCGTTACCGTGCCAGCTTGAGAATCGCTGCCCTCGCTGCCATCCATTCTGTGGCCCACGGGGCGCGAAAGTGGCATGTTTGGTGGCTCCGGGTTGCAGAAAAACTCATCGCCCCTTTTCGCGCGCTCGTTAAAAGCAGGTGCAAACCGATAATGGTTTGTGAGGGTGTTCTCGAGGCGTACCCCGAGATGATAATGATGATGGCCGCGCGATGGTTGTGGCCACCATCGCGGTCCTGTCGGCCAACGATGCAGCCGATTATCGTAGCGGTTTGCCCTAAACTTGGTTTCCAGTATGCACCAGCCCCTCTATAAGTGCATCTGGTGTGCACTAAGTATCGGTTAGAAAGGCTCGCGAAAGAACAAAAGGAACTATTTTGATGTAGAGCTCCCGGGCCAATGTTACTTTAAATATTTTACACCACTCTCCGGTAGTGCAGTGGCGAGCGGTTTTACCACTACATTCTTCGTTATGAGCTTCAAAGTAAACTTTAAGCACTTGACCTTTTTTGGAGCGCACTTTCGCGAATGGGCCCTTTTTTTCGCCCGGTGCTCCCGGTCTGGAGTGAAACCGAAACGTGAAGCGAATTATGCACCAAATGGTGGTAATTAGTTTTGCAAACTAACACGAGTGTTACCGGGCTCCGGGTTGAGTGCTTGGTGGCTGACTGGCTGGTGACTGCAAGGATTTAGCGTATAATTTGCATGTTCATTTCGGGCGCTTTCGGCGGTGCATTCATGCGGTTTCCGGCCCTTTAAGCCACCGGCTTTAAGGCCTTGGCCCGGTTGCTGCTGCTGCTGCCGTCGGTTACTACAGATCGTCATGCTAATAATTATTGCTCGCACATGGCCAAATGCTCATGTTCGAGTTGCAGCGTTTGCGAAGCGATGTGTGGAAGCTACATAATTAGTGGAATTAAACTCCAATGTTGTTTGCATGTTCTAATAATGGCAAACAAAGGTTTTAGAATTTGTACCGAAAACTAAGCCTGTGGAAATAGAATGGCTGTCGGTCACCACGACCATAGTTATCAGGGCTTGAAAGATTGAAATTTGATATGTTTCACGCGCGAATTCGTTGAATATTATATTATTTCATCCCAACGCCAGCCAGTAGCCAGTGGTGAATGTCAGCCGCATTTCATCAGCATGTCAAACGCGCGGGTTACGCTGGCTTGACAGCCCTGCCCTTCAATTCCACTTGTTGAGCTTTTGTGGTGACACTTTCGTCGTCATCGTCGTCATTGTTAGGGTCGCCCGCCAACAAAGAGAAACCGTTGGTTCTGGCATTTATTAATTTAATGCCTCGTCGATGCTGGGGTGGCGAATCGCCAACCAAGAGGCGCACTGGCGCACGGCTGAACCTTCAATAAGACATCATTTATTCATTCGAAATCATTCACGATCAGCCGGTACGTTAATAATTAAATGCGGCTGCGATGAGAAACGTAAATTATTGCAAAATCCTCTCTCGCTCACATTTAATTACTGTCCGGCTTTGGTGACGTGACGGGAAAACTCGTCACATTCGTCATGTAGGGAGCGGTGCCCCAACTATGCCAATGCCAATCGATGCAATTGTGTGTATTGCATGGTTTTCGATGTATCGAGGCCAGAAGGTGCTGAATCACCAAACCCCCTAGTGCCGTCACAGATTGTGGATCGGAAAAGGTTATAAAAAATTCCAAGGAGTCGACGCAACAACACAAACAAACTCACCCTATTTACTGACAACCTTGGAAACGTCCGCTTATCACATGCGGCACAATAAACTCGGGTAGCATCGGATCTGGTTAATGTTGGCACTAAAATCACCCTGCGCCTGAAGTGTCTGCCGTCCGCAGGATGTTGATTCGTTTGTTTCGTTCCTCTACAATTCCGGGTGGTTTGAGGTTTCGGTTTCGCAGTTGCAAGTCGTTTGGGTTCACGTTTGGCGTTCGGTACGTGCATCGTTGCCACACGAAAGCACAGCATCATCAGGACCATCGTCATCTGGTTAGTATCAGGAGTAGTAACAGAGAATAGCATTGTTGGCCCGTCAACACCACCATCATCGGTTGATCGGATCCAGCGAGAGGAAGAGAAAAAAATGTGGGGGGAATATGGCATGCCATCACGTCGCGCGGTGCGCTGTGCTTGCGGGCAAAGCATATTTATGCGAGTGAAACGGAAACGGCAGGTCAAGAATTGCATCCATTCACGAGCCGTCCAAACAACGTGCGACAGCTCTGTGTGGCTGTTGTTGTTGACCAGTGATAAATAATCGTAATCCGCAACGCAACACGGGATCGGATGGCTTTGGAGGTAACGGCCACCTAGCATTGAAATGGAAACGAACGAAACGTTGTTAATCTTGGAACCGCGTTCTTACATGTCTTTATTTCCCTCTTTTGAATGCCTATTAAGGCTGGCTGACACCAAAAATAGTGCGGGAACCACGCCGAGGCGAACGTAAAACATTTATGGACTAGGCATTCGGGTTACCACGCGACAACAGGCCTATACTCAGCCTCGAAGCCGCACTCGAAACGCCGTAAGCCTTTTCGTAATCAACGTTAATGCGATTACGTTCACTTTTTGTCCAGGACCGGTGTCTTTCACCGTCGATTTCTCGTGGTCGGCATCTTGGTTCGCAATGAGCATCGAACTACACCAACCGTGGTTCCTGTTTGGGGCTGACGTAAAAATGTCATTTAAAGATTAAAATCTGGGGCCTTTTCCCATTCCGTTGGATGGTTTCCTTCTCGTTGGTAATTTATTCATTTAATTGTTTAACAACGTAAAAAACTCAAAAGGCTAAGCGATGGTGTTGGTTGGTCGTTGGTGAGCCGACGGGACCGACGTAAACTCACCACCAGCCCTTCGGATTCTATCGTGTAGGTGAAATTTTAGCGATCCAGATAGTTACTATAGACCGGCGACAGGAACGCGGCCGGCCTGGGAACGGGCCACAAACTTCGATGTACTTCTTCGTGCGGCCCAAGGCGTTGTCGGCCACACAGCGGGAACGAGCGAAACGAGGAACCGAGAAGGAAAATGAGAGCCCATAAGAGCCGCCGGGCGGATAAAGAACGATCATCGTCGATGAGGAAAACTTTTTCCCCACAGTTCGAGAGGGAAGGCTTTCGGCGTTACAGGGCCGCGGAACTGGGAACTCCTCAAGGCGTCATTAACACGAGCTACGCGTTGTTGCGGCCACCGCTCGGCGGGCTTTAATTCTGTTCGTTTGGCGTGCAATTTTTCCTCAACTCCCGCAATCAGTGGCCAGCACGACGGAGAGGGACGTGAGAGAGAGTGAAAGAGAGAGAGGAACTTCCTGCAATTTTCATGACCGTAAATCATAAAATTAAGACGAGATTTATTATCTTCCAGACGCTCGTCGAGCTGTCGCTGTTACGGACGAGCAAACCTCGTCAACCGGAAGGCTATCCTTGTCATGAGACATTTTTACTCTATCGCAGTCTGTCGTTGTGTTTCTATTTTTTGTGCTATCTCTACATTTCTCGTTTTCATAGAAAACATATGTGTACAGTTGCTACATCACCATACAATCACTCTGTGACTGCTCCGGAAGAATGAAGAAAAATGAGACAAACGGAACTTACGATCCGTCCACTCATCTATCCTTGTTAAGCCCCCCGCCCCCTGCCAAATTCCGGTCATGCGGGCGTGTCATGGCCAACGTGTACGACCTACATCGTCGAACCGTTCGGCACCGAACACCCAACGGGAATGACACGGGAATGAATTTGTCACGAACCAATTTTCAAAAGTAATTAATCCTATTATTAGGGGCCCTAAACTCGAAATCCGTTCCGATTCCGATTCGCGTCGCCCGGTGAGCGCCCCAAAACTTGTGGCAATTATGGTAGGGTCTCTCGGCTGGCTGGCCCTTCCCTCTGTGGGGCCTTCAGGGAACGCTGATGGTGACGACTAAGCAGCAACACCGAAAAAAAGGACGGACCAGAGCGGCCACAGTGGAAACAATCCTTTGCTCCCCGGGCATCCGTTTGGGGCCATTGTTTCGGGCCGTAAAATGCGAGGAGGAAATTAGTTTGGCTTCGGTTTCGGCCCGTTTTGAAGCCATCGGCGCGGCCCAGGCCGTTTACCACCCAATGATGGCCGGTTGCAGCAGCATAAATAGTAGAATTTTCTCATTTCCCAAATCCTTGCCAATGGGGCTCTAGCGTTCGGTACCTGGTTCGGCCGCCGGCACGGAAATTGGCCGTCGTACGGTAAGGGCAACCTTTCCGGTCCGGCTCTCCGAAGGCTGGTGACCCCGATCAGGCCGAGTTCCGATCTCGTTGTGTTCAATCAAACGATGTGTTCAACGGCCAAGGGGAGGAATGATGGTGTCCTCGAAAATCACTTGAACGACTGAAACTATCAGTCGGGAGTTAAATGGCGCTTTCCATTTTTTTTTGAAGAAATAGCTTATGTTTTCCCAAATGTCTCGAAGCATCTCGCAATGGGTGGGTTCGAAAAATATGCTTAAACTCAGGGCTCCCGATGCGTAATTAATTGATGTTACAGTAAATATTCCACGAACTACCCTACGTTCCATTCATTAAGCCAACAAACTTCATCAACAACGCAAAGTTTGCGAGACTTGATTACAGCGTCGGTGGATGGCACAGTGCGGGCGGGGATGGTACCTGCGGCGGCCACCGAGTACCCTTATGTTTTGGCTCTTGAATATTTACTTTGCATTCTTTACATAATTCCCTGCGGCCAAATGACGGCTTGGGGCGGCGGTAGAACTTAGTTCAGGCATCAAGCGAAGCATCAGAATGTCAAGAAACTTTCCACCTCGCGGTTGCTCGCATTTCTTAACCAATTTCGTATGCAAAAAATTCATGCTCTCAAGCTGTAAACAAATTAAACTGATCCCGGTGGCCGGTGCTGCAATCTGTCTGATGGGCGCCTAATCCGTTCTTCATGGACACGAAAAAACCCCTAATGCCTCGCTGCTATCCTACGACGCCATAATCGACGTGTAAAGTAACCCTAAGGCCCTTCAATATTACCGAATTCCCCAAAACCCCAAAACAGTATCCATCATCAGCTCAGCTCGAGAGAGATGCCGGGAAACTTCAACTTCCGAGTCCCAAGTGCCCAGGCAAAAATGTGGACTCCTCCGATCTGACGGAACGATTAAGACCAGAGATTTGGATTTAAATTTTAAACCATTTCTGATGATCCGTGCGGGTGAGTTTGCCGCACTCGTTGCCACCCCTCTGAAGGTCCTTGCGCCCGCTCCCGGCCGGTGGTTTTTCGCTTTTTGGCGTGCCGTACGAGCATAAAGCGGGAGCAAAGTTTGATTATTTGAGCTGGAACCTTCGGGATTCAAGAAGGTCTGCGGTTGCAACGGCGTGGTCTTCGAGGATATTTACGAAATAAGTTCTCGCTAGACTGGAGTGACTGGTGGTGCGAGGCCCGGCTGCGGGGGGAGAACTTTTCGAACCCTGTCCGACCTATGGCCCCACGCTCGCCAGGCCGCAACCGCCGCTCAGCAGCAGAGCCCTCGTTTGATGTGTCCCATTCGGTCCGCGCCACGACCTGGCAACAGATGAGAGATGAAGTCATTTGGTTAATTGTTAACGAGCGCGTTTGTGTTGAGGCGCTTTCCACTCGAACGACGGAACCCGGGGCCCCTTCCGGTAGTGATTACTTTTCGGAGGATGGGCGGCGGAATCTGAAAACTTCCCGCTCGCTTTCGGTGCGAAGAAGAGCTAATCGGTATATTATTTAGCCCGTCCGAACAACCGGTGGGCGCCATCTTGATTTCCGGCGGAATGGTGCCAGGCTTAGCGTTGTCCGATTTACTTCCCCGAAGTGGCCGCCGCTGAGTAGGGTTGAGTGTAGGAATTTTCGTCACCTAGGCAGTGGGAGCAATGAGCTTAAGACACAATCTCGAGACAGACTGCTCGAATTTGTGTAACGCCAACTCGGGAAACTCCGAATCGTTCGACAGAAAAAAAACCGACAATCCAGGACCATTTTTCGTTATTAATTATCCCCCTATCGTACAAACGCCAGGCCCGGGATCCGAGGCCCGGGTCCGTCGTAAAACTACCCTTTTCTAATCATCACCGTACGTTCTTCGGCTTCCGGGAATGGCTTTAAACCCCGGCCTCGCCCGGGACCGGGATGGGACCGAAAAAGGCGCTGCTGGCCGCCATTGCTGCTGTATTAAAGTTTTAATTAATCTATGAAACTTTCCGACTAATGTGGCATTGTGTCCGGGGTGAACCGGGCGCCCGGCGTTTTCCCGGGCTTTTCCGCGATGGATATAGTAGCTGCTCGCCGCTCGGAGCTCTGTATTGCGGACTCTGTTTTAACATGCAGCGGGTCGGTTGAATACAACGCTTTTTCTTTTGCTGCGCCCGGGAGCTCTGCGCGGTCCCGGGGTGGTTTGTTCCCGGGGCCGGCAACGGCACTATCCGGTTTGGCTCACTGTCGAAGGTTAGCGTTATGGAGTTATTTTTTCGATTTTTTTCCTCCCGACCGCGCGCCCTCCATTCCGGGGGTTGCACAGCGATGCAGATGCTTTTCCCGGAAAGGGGCGGTGAAAGAGTTCTAGCTCCGACCTGTCACCAGCCAGTCGGCCAGTGTTTAGTCGGCCAGTCTGAGAAGAGGACGGATTTGGGGAGCGTTTTCCTTCGTTTTTCCTTTATCTCTGTCCCCGTTTTTTTTTTGCCACTCACTCTATCTGTTCACAACTTCCCATTTTTGTCTTCTTGAGTAAAGGATTAAAAGACAATTAAAAAGCGAAGCTCGAGCTCGAGCTGCTGACTCGTCGCGGAGCACGGGCCCCGGGAACCTTGGCTCCGCTAACAAGGAAGCCTTCTTCCGGATGGGCCACATCTTTGTGTCACCGACACCGGGCTCGGCTCGGGCTAGAAAAAAAGAAATCCGGACGGGAAATGTGGGAAAATTCTTGGAAGCGAATCGATCGAAGATGTGGCCACGGACAGCGAGTCATCGAGCCACTGAGTCCTGGACTGAAGCGAACTGATAGCGAATTAAGCGACCACTGCCGTCTGTCGTCGGTGGCGGATTGAAATTTTAATTTATAAATGCTAATAAAGCAAGCAGCACCCGGCTCGGGCAGGGATTCCGGAAAGAATGGGAAACATCCTGTTCGTGTTCCTGTTTTACTATTTTTTGCACGTTTTCGTGTCTCAATCTGTAATTACTTTTTTATCCGTTTTAGCTTTATCACGTGAAGCAAATGAAGCATTTATAAAATCGAAACGAAATGAGATTTGATTTGGTTTTTGTGTGTACAGTTTCTCCGTTCCATTAAAAGATAATGATAGTTCTATGACATCATATCAGGCAAATGGTTACAGCAGTTGGCCTTCGGGGTTTTGAAAAATTGAAATAAATTAAACACATTCCAATGTAGAGACGCTTTGGGAGCCATTTTATGTGATTCTCTTACATATTTTATTTGTAAAAGAATTTCAAACGATCCCGAAGCACTCGGGCAATATCGGTAAAAGGGCACACTACGGCGGCGGCTTGACCTATCCGACGGCAAAGTTTCTTCTCCCGCCAGTTCGCCATTAATTTAATGCAATCCAAATAAATCATTAGATCTCGTTAAACGGGACTCGCATCACTCCGGGACCTGCAGTTACCAACGGGGCGCAATGGAGAGTTTGTCAAAAAGTTGTCACATCCCATCCGGCCGCCGGGGGGTCTCGTACCTTCCGGGACAATGTTGGCATGTCCGGGGAACCGAAATATTAAATGCTTGCTGTCCGGCGCTCCGCACTCCCGGGCGAGGCGAACAAACAACATCCCCGTGCAGCATAAATTGAAGCGTGCAGTTTCACTCTGTGGGCCGGCCTCGGGTGGGTCGGATGGCGGCTGTGTAACATGATCTCCATGCTCTCGGGCCCCGGGTCCCGGGTCCGGGAAAGTTGTCTGTGTTGTTGATAGAAGCAAGATAAAACCGTTTCAACTCCTTGTCGCATCCAAAACCTAAGGCCCGGGGGAGAAAAGAATGCAACCCGAGGGCTGCAACCCGACGAAGGCCCCGGGATGGGTGATCGACTGCTGCAGCAGTTTCGCAGTTTCCGCGTGCGCAGGGCTCAGGATAAAGTTTGGCCGCTCTTGCCGCGCGGAGCCCCTTTGTAAACCGAGAAGAAATCGTAACAATTAGTGCTCGTTTTTCCCTCTTTCCTTTCGCCCTGGATTTACTTTTCAACTTAAGAAGTTTCAACTCGGGAAAGGCCGCCCCGAGGTGCCGAAGGGAAAACCGACCCTGCGGGGACCGGACGGCGATGCGTTTGAATTGCAGGTTTTCGAGAAAGTTTTAATGATTGCCAGCGAGCCGGATCGATGTTTAGTGGGCAGAGAGACGGAGAGAGAGAGAAAGAGAGCTCCACTGTAAGCCGCAGAAACGGCAGGGAATGTAAAACAAATCCCTCGAAATGGGGGTTGGTACTGGATTGATTACTCTGCGAGCGCTTTCTGCATCTATTTGATTGCTTTAACTTCGTAACACAATTATTTAAAAGATGCTGTTGGATAGATTTTAACAATGTGAAGACCTCAAGTCGAGAAAACGACTCCAGATGGAGATCTATTTTTTGCTTTAAAATTGTTCTTTTACTGGCAACACCCGATAGACGCACAGGACTCCATCGTGCCACAATCACCGGCATCAGAACAATCAGTGACACCTAAACAATTGATTCGTTTGCCGCTAACCGATTTTCGAATTGCGTCCGGTCGGAACGCCCCGACCGGGACATGATTCATGCTGCGCCTTTCGATATCGCCGATCTCTGACAAACATAATCACCGACGTCCTGAATTTTCACGCCCGCCAGGCGCAGGTCGTTTCGACCTGCGCTGCATCAGCTTGAACCTCGGATCACGTGTCACCATTAAATTAGCCTCCGTTAGGGGCGGAGAACGCCGGAACGGAGCACCAGGAAGTCCGTAACCACAGGGGCGTTAAAACCGCCAAGACTTTGGCAGCCCACAGCACAACATATTCGGTTCGGTGCGTGACCGGAACAGGAGAACCTCACTAAAGGACCTCCGGAGTCCGGCGAATGCGGGGTCCGCGTGGTGCACAATGGCAATAATGACAACGAGGCCGTTGGTCGTTATCGGAAAATTGAAGCAAACGAACGGACATTAACATGCAAACCAGGGGGCTCGACGGCCCCGACGGCAGGAATTCCCGGCCCCTTAAATGGTCCTGACGGGCCGGGCCAATTGAAGGGAGATTATTAAAAACACAAAGTACAGTGCAAATATTAACGACATGCAAGTAGCTCGTCCCTCCCCGGAGCAGAGTAGCGCAGTGCCGTCAGCTATCGATCCGTTATCGACGAGTCGCCTGGGAGTCGCCAGTCCAGTCCAGTCCAGCGAGGAGACTCCGGCCGGGAGACTCCGGGAGCCGGAAAAGGAAGTGTGGAATTAAAATAAGGCTCCCAAGTCGCCAAGCACCGAGGCCGAGCAGCCGGGTGACGGTCTTATTACGTGCATTGCAGGCGGCTTCGGAGGTCCGAAAACCAACAAACGCCACTCCCGGAGAACGTACGGACCGTGTGCGACCGTAACACCACAGGACTGGCGGCCGATAATCGGAATCTGTGGCTTCGATGCACGGAGAGCGCGTTCGAGCCTTCCGGGTTCCGTCCGGGACCGAACCCGACGACGAGACCAAACCTTATTTACGTTGAGGTGAGTTGCTAGGGGCTGGCTACACACACACACACGGGAGCAGTACTTACCAAGGTCCTTTACTCGGTAGCTCGATCGAGTCCCCGATGATAGCCTTGTAGAGATGGCCTCGAGTAATAAATTTCGGTGCAACGGTTGGTGCGTCGGTATCAATTGTTGAAACGAATGGCTACGACGGCGTATCGGTGGTCCGGCTCCTTGAGGTCCTTGAGTCGCTTACGTACTTTAAGTAAACAGGAGCATAATTGAATAGAAAATTGCCAATTTAAATGCACTCTTTTCTATAATATATAAATTCAAATGGCATGTCTTTTTGTAATTTGAAAAACATTCTAAAGAAGTCAACCGTAGTCTGTGTGCCTTAAACGTTTGCCAGGCACCTAGTTTTTCCCATTTTCCCTAGCTCTGTCTGCGCTAACCCGAGAATCTCCCGGGTGTTCTCTGTGTCCTGTTTCGAAGTTGGTGCTAAAATTGTTGAACGTTGAGCTGCGATGGTCATGTTCCTTCGCTTTCCGTTCCCGGTCCACCCGTAGTACCTGTTGTTGTTTGTCACGTTGGGTGTGATTTGAAGCAAGGGTCCCGGTAAAAGAACGGACAACGAACGGGTCACCCGTGGCGATGGGCAGTAAAAACCCAGAATGCAACGCCGTCATCGTCGTCCTCGTCGTCACCGTTGCATGTCGTTAATGTGTGTAAGGGTATTTGGGTCCGGAAATGTAGTTTGGCCACCCGGGGGGGTTGGTCGTTGTGTCGGTGCACGGCTCCCGGTGCACGAAACAAACGACCACCTTTTTCGCGTGGTGCTAATAATCGATTCGAAATGGCACCCTCGTTGGCGGCGACAGCAGTCTAATCGTTTTTCCGAGGTCCGTTTCCCCAACCGGGAACACACTACCGGGATCGGGCGAAGCGAAATGGCTGCACTTTATGATCCGGGGGGTTATGCTTTGAACAAATCAATATTTAATAACCCTACGAAGGAGCGGATTTCGAGACATTTGGTTTGCCGGGCTCGCCGGGTTTAAGTCGTTTTTGAATATTTGCTCATCATGTATTCCCAAAAGGCAAGTGATGCGTGTTTTTTTGGTTCACCGAATACGAGAGAGAAGTCCGGGTTTGCGTCCGGCACCGGAACTAACGCCTGTAATACCCCAAACGGAACGCTGGCTATGAATCCTTTATACTTCGCTGCATTCGCTGCCCGTACAGGTTAAAAATCCGCACAATGCATCGAACGCAATTGGTGCGCCATTTTAGGCCATCTCCATTAAGCGACCCGGAACTCGCTGGGACACTCTGCCACCCGGAGCAGGCAGTGCGTAAATATTAGTCCAATAAATTGCTCCGATCCCCGCTTCCGAATTAGCGGGTTTTCCGCAAATGGACGTACGAATGATTCCCCGGGGAGCACTCGGTGGCGATGATGGTGTCTGGATTAGAATTAATGATTAAATTTATTGCTTTCTCGCCGGAATCCCACCCGGGGGCGGGCCCAGGGGAATAGCTTGCCCCGAAGGGGGCGAAAGTGTGTGTTCCGAAACGTGCTTTCGTTTCGAAAGGCGCACCGGAAATGGCGCCGGCCGTCGAAGCGAAACCGACGCCATTAGTTTTCTAGCGCCGTGCCGTGGCGGTGACCGGTTTTTAGCGCCTCATAATGAATGCAAAATAATAATTGTGGTTCATGTTCTCCAATTATCACTCAAGAGAGTAGCGCGAGCCGGGGGGCTCGCGGAGTTGTTGGGCAACATGATTAATTACAACAACCCGGCCGCCCGTCCGTTCCGGTCATTCCGCACCATGTTGCGTTCGTGGCCGTTCGGTGTCGATGATTTAATGCCTTCTGCTGCATGCAGTTTTTTTCCGGCTCTGGCTAAACTTCCGGTTGCAGGACATTCCATTGAGGGTGCCATAAAGTACGAAGAAGTCCGAACAAGATGTTTACTGGCTTTTGATAGGCTCCGTGGGTGCTTCGCGCATTGATGCAGCGCGATGGGAAAACTTCCTGATTGACCGGTGCTCAATAAAGCTTGGCACAAATTGATTGATAAAAATTACATGCTTTTTTTTGGATCTATTGCCATCGTTTTTTCGGCACGCTGTTGGTGTGGCGATCGGAAAAAACTTTGGTCGTCAAACCGGATGGCGCGGAGTTGCACCGCGAGAACTGGTGGAGAACTTTACTTTACGATCTTCTTTATTATTATCTCCACATTGGCGGAGGGGCGGTTTTTATCCTCTGCTTGTCCGTTATGATCAAATGCAGCCGTCCGGACCGTGGCGAGAGGCAAATTTCGCGAACGTCGGGCCGTTTCGAAAGGTAATATTTGGAGTATCCTGTTTACGATAGTTCGGGAAAAGTTGCACCGCGAATGTCAATAAACCGCTAATTTGCAGCTCGTTATGGTTGATTACTTTGCTTCCGTTTTCCTTCCTGGAGTCGGTTTCTTCTGCATGGTGCTTGGCGCTGGATGGCGCTTCACAATGGCTGCTTTTCGGTGCGCTTGAAGGAGCATAGCTTGTCGGACAATTCTTACTTTTACCACACTTTGTGCTACATTTTTATCATCTTCCACCCAAGAGGTGAATAATTCTTCAACCGGCCCCTTACTTACAGACACGATCTACAGTGCCCTACAGTGCCCTACAGTGCCCTACAGTGCCCTACAGTGTGGTTATTAAAATGGATCCCTTTTTTTGAAGAATTTTCTAAAAGCTCTGAGCGCACACGTTCGTGGCCCTGGCCGGATTTGAAGGCTGCATTATGTGGCCAGCATTCGCCGAAGCAGATGCCGAAACCGGATGCAAATGGCAGAGAGGAAACCAATAAGTAGATGGCTGGCAGGCTGGTGGTACTCAGGCAATCGTTTCCGTCGCAGCGTTACAACCGCTCGCTAAGCACATCCTTGCCATCCCTAAGGATCTGGCAGTGCAGTGAAGCCTTGCAGCCGGTGAATAAGATAAGCCCTTGGCACCGCAGTGAAGTTGAATATGTTTCTTACTGTGCCCAATGCGGTGCGGATGTTCGGAGCGTTATTGAAATTTGCGCTCGCAATCCCATCAACGACGACAGTGTGTCACAGACCGTCTTTTGAGCGCCATGCATAACTCTCGGTTGGAAGGAGACCAAACCCGAAAAAACCCGATCAATAGGACCTTGACACATTCTATCTTAGGCCCTCCGTTTGCCAATAATGCATGGATAGCTTCGATTAGTTCCGAAGAAACACATGCTGGTGACGAGATAGAGATTTACTTTGTTTCGTGAAGTTTAAGTGAAATTCACTCCGGTGCAATAAACTCATCAAAAATCGATTGACGACAGTTCCTTGGCGAGAAGTTTCTGGAGAAAACATTAGCATGTGCTGCATTCAAAACTAGTCTCGGTTTTTAAGGTACCTTTCGCGTTCATCCCGATGGTGGTTGGTAGCAGATGTGGTCATAAAATTCAGCAGCATGATGAAAACGATGACCATGATGATCGTGGTGTCGCCGCTATTAAAACTTAATTCCATTTATCGCATTATCGCGCTTCTCTTCTTCGAAGAAGTGATTTGATTTGCATGCAGATGCATTTTTCTGCACTTAGTGCAGTTATTTTTTTGGTAAGCATTTTAGCTTTACCCTCAAGCTTGTAATTTGCAGTATCCGGAGAATACTAAAACAGTTCACTGTACGATAAGGCCAACGGCCAACAGTAACAAGGCGTGCTCGTATTTTATTTAATCTTTCCGGATTTGCTGGCATGCTGATGACCGTTGTGCCATTTACAATTCCTGGGGCATTAGAAAAGAAAAAAAAACTACTGCTCCGGACCGTAACGAAATCCAACTACTGCTCGACAAGATTCATATCCGACTCCGACCGGTCTTTTGGGCCGGTGTAATATTCGTTCGCAACGGATTCATCTTGTGCGCCGTCGGGTCGGGTGGCCCAGAAGAAAACGGAAACGGAAACGCAAAAAAATCTCTTCAACACACTCTCTATCTCTGCGTTGGTAGCTGCGAGGAACACTTTAGCAGGAACTGCTGCTTAACCCGTCCCTACCGGGGGTGGGGATGGTTGGTATGTGCATAAATCATGCAGTCATGTCAATGTCACCGGTAGCTCTGAGGTACAGATATCCCCGGTGTTCCCTGGTGTCTGTTTCTTCCTGCTCGCCCGGCTCGCACCCGTCCCCGTCACGGGCCCTGTGATGGATAATAATATTGGTTCAATTTGGGAGACACTCGGCAGTGTTCTGCGAAATGGGCGGCTTGAGTGGCTAGTGACTGAGGCGGATCAAATATTTGTAAATTAGTTAGCACTGCTCTGGTGCATACCGTATCAGGGTTGGGATCGGTCGTCATCGCTGCCGTGCCGTGCGGAGTGAAACACTCATATACAAGAGTGGCCCATAGAGTGGTACAGGACAGGACACAGGTGAAGTAGGACACCAGCATAAAGTAAGCTCAAGCGGAAGAAGGAATTGAATATCAGGCAGAGTTAAATGCGACGAATGGCAAATTAGTTCTACTTTTATGAGCATAGTGTCAGAGCCAGAAGGGCAACAGAAACCGGAGAACTAGATGAGGCAAAATTTTAACTTAATGTAACAGGCCCTCGTGCTTTGTAAGGCACAACTAAACGTTGTATTATTCGAAATTGAAATGTTTCATTTTTTGAAACAGACATGAAAGTTTTCATCTATGAGATTTGGCCGCCGATAAAGCCTGCCGATACCGGCAATCGAATCGAATACAACATTAAACGGAAAATCTATCATTTCTGCTGTAATTTCACAAAAAGCACGAACGAGTACTGCCATAAGTATGTCAAGCCAATAAGGTAACACGGAGTTCAACTCCCATATTTTCGCTCCTCCACCTTTTCACGGTACGTTTCCTTTCTGGGCCACGCAAAAATGGCCAGATGAGCAGGACGGATTTGGAATGCGAATAATTTTAACTTCCTGCCTTCATCCTGAGCATGCAAAAATGCTACCCATTTTTGGATTTGGCACGCATCAGAGAACACACTCGTTGCCGCTCGTTGCAACCTCGAAAAGGGGCCAAAGCCCACGAAAAAAAAAAATATTCATAACACACCAGAACATGGGTTTTTGGCCCCCCCCTCTGGTGCGGTCGGCTGCGTGAACGGAATGTTGCGTTAAAAATCGCTGAATCATAATGCTTAGAGCTGCCGTGGCGTCCGGCGTTGAGAGGGTGACGAATTTCATTCTTATTTCTCTCCTCTCTCTCTCGGCGGCTCCTGGCGGTTCCAGCGCTCAACTTTGCGGCTCAATAGCACGGCGCAAACATCCGCCCTTTATCATGTAAATTTGATTGGATTTGGTCGCGATGTTTGCGCGGTTGCCGGTGACGAAGGGACGAGCTGAGAGGGAGGTGGTGATTCTTGGCCTTATAGGCATCAATTGAACCGGGCACCATGCTGCTTCTGGCCAGTAGTAAGGCTTATGGGCGCGTGAATCGGATTCTTCGATACACTCGATGGAAGCGAGCGTTGAACGATCAATGGGATTAATTTTTGGTGTGATGGAATTTGGATTAACTTTTCACGCATACATCGCGCTGTCGTGGGAATGTTGGCAATTTTGGTTTCATTCAGTCGGGTCGGAGATGGGTATTGTGGCCGCATCGTAGCCGAACTTGTTGATTGTATCGGAGATTTGGCTGTAAAATAGCTAACACAAGCTACTTAAATTGTCATGTTTGTTTATGGAATTTTCCTTAACGTTGTTTAATTTTTCAAACCATTTTGTTTAGATACTAGCGAAGTTGGTCTAGTGATTCGACGAATCAGCTATGCCATTTTTTCACTGAGCTCGAACATTGTTCGTTCGTTCGTTCGTTCATTTTGCCAGCACATCATTACCTTGACAAATACCCGGGGTATCGTGCCGCGAACATCGGTGTTCATCGAGCATGATTGAGGGGCATAAATCATCACACTTTAAAAGTCACTTCCCCTGGGCCGTCGCGACATGAAAAATACAGTGCACTGCTGGCCAACCGGCGCAAGGACTCGAACCGCCGTCGTTTTAAATCAATTACGTTGCCCTTATCTTTATCGGAAAATTGATTTAAAATACATGGAACCATGTACGGGTTGCCTCTTAAGGATAAAAGTATACATTTATCCTGCCACACATGCGGACCGAGCCACGGTATTCGTTGCGGTGTTCTTCGGGCCCGCCAAAAGGACCTGCATGTACACTGTTGCCTTAGCCGAGGCTTAGAACGGGGTTGCTCCTTTGCGCCCTTTCCCATTACGTGTGTCGATTTGGAGTACTCGCCGAGTGGCGTGTAGCGCCGCAGTCATATCGCAGCATAATCGACTTGTCGTGCGGACGAGATTTTCGTGTTGTTTAGGGCGAAGAAACAACCCTTGCTCTTCCCGCTTTGCTCGCCGGCATCGTTAGCCGTGCGGACAGACCGGGCAACGTTGTTGGCCAACCACCAACCAACCCTTTCGATGGCCGTGAAATGGAAAACGGAGAAACGTTTCTTTCTCGACAAGGTCGTGAAGTGAGAAAAAATAAAACACGCGCCGTAGACAAGCGGAATCCTCCGTTCGGCATCGACCGGTACACGATTCAATGTTGCAATCTCTGGAATGGAGAAGAGATTATTACGAAGCTTCTTAGCAGAAATACATAGCGATACATCGGGGATTAAGCTGCCTACCGTGTTTACGGTTAATAGATTCAAAGAGAGCCATGTAAACGAAAGGCACAGCTTAAAGGATGGAAGATGAATCTCAACTCTTCTTGCGGCGCAGTATCTGGCTGTGGGTTGTAATCCGTAAATGAGATCATCCTATTCACATTAAACTGAAACCATGCGTCTCCATCAAAGGGTCTCACCATGCGTCTCCATCGGGAAGTTCTTTCAACTGCCGAGCGTAACGTAGTCTCAACATTTAAAGTTCGTTTCCCTGTTGCATTGTACTGCACGCAACGTCAATTTAATGCACCAGTCTCGTTGCGTTTGACTGAACTAATTCGGAACGATCGATTCCGTTCCAATTAAAATGATGTGCACCCATACATGAACGCCGTTGCGTCCGTTGCGAATGGTTTTACCGCAGTGCACCGAGTGGAGGGCGAAGAATTCGAATCATTTGTGTCATATTTCACAGCTCCTTTAACCATCGAACGGTAAGCTATTGAACGGCTGCAATCATGTCATCCCCATGGTAGCTGGCCGGTCCCATTCAACTCCCACCGGTCAGAAACTAATGCTTTCAGAATTTCTCAATGAGAAACACCTGACCCAGCTGGGCAAGGAATCACGCTATCGGACACGTGGAACGTGACTCCGGGGTTTCAGTGGCCGGCAACAGGGAGCTCGGTGCCTGCAAAATGGAATGCAACCCCCCGCGCGAGACGATGTGTGCTTCACAGCTGGAGCTGTTATTGGAGCAATGTGCAGAAATTTGCACTGCTATACACGAGATCATTTGCAGTGCTTCCAGGACGATTGCTCCGAACGGTGCTCCGTTTCACCGGCGGAATGAAAAAAATCGCAGCTTCGATTCCGCAAAACAAAATGGCTTTGAATGATTTTATTGGCTTGTCGAAAGGAAGTGAGTGATGAAAATAATCATCTTTTTGATTTTATTTTCAAACGAATGTAATGTAATCTTGCCAAGCGCTAGTTCAGAACGTCTTTATGCTCGGTTAGCTTGGTATCATTTTGTTGCAGCTTGTCAGCTTCTCACAGCTCGAGTTGTCGTCACACCTTCAACGGTGTCCTATTCGTCATCGCTTTCCGTAAAATACATCTAAGTTTTGTCGAAAGCGCCTGACGAACTAACTTAGGCTAATGGTACTCATTAATCTTAATTAAAGTGTCGCATGGACGGCCAAAGCTTCAACGAGAACGCAGAACTTTGCCCAACTTGTCCGGTCCCGTTGTTAGCCGCCCGTTGGGACACAGCGTAGTGCCAAAGGTTATCACAATTACCTGATGCCGCCAACTATTGACACAGCGCAATGAGGCAGAGAAAAAGTGAGTGTCAAATTGTAGGAAGGTTATGTTTTGTGAAGTCTTTAGTCGACTAGTTAGAAAAATATTTCAAACTAAAAAATTTATGTAACAGCCAATGGCTCTATTTCATAACTTGGCCGAGTCGGAAAACTTCGGTGTGACTTAAGATCATTTTCGAAAATAAAAGCTACCAAAGAAAATAAAAGAACACCATTTTTACAAAAATCCTCCAATTATAATCATTGAAGCTGAGCCACTAGATGAGCCATTCCCTTATAAGATTGATTCGTAACTGACCTGTTCACATGGACAACAACAATTTGCGAGACCTAGTAACGGAGAACGGAGAATCCAACGTTATCTCATAAGCGAGTTCTCACTTTTAATTCTCGCTGGTTTTATACTTAAATTCTCTCTCTCTCTCTCTCTCTCTCTCTCTCTCTCTCTGTTGAGTAAGGATTTGAGTGCTCAACACGTGTTTCGCCAAAGCAGAATCGGGTGGAGAGATTGTTTGAAAGCGCGTTTTGACAGTTCCAAACAACCGTTTTGAGTGCACACAAAACGGGGTATTCTATTTCCCCTTCGTGTGCGATCCGAAAGTTACTTTCTCCTGTTTTCCCCTTTTCGGTGAAAAGCGCTCTTTGATCGTTTGCTTCAGTTGTGCACTAACTTGTGACGTTGCAACTCCATTATCGGTTCGTGGTGTTGCGCGATCAGCATCATGTTGCAGCGCTGTATCTTGTCATAATCATTAGACGCATGTGCAGTCATTTAGACATCAATAACTTCATCATTTAGATTTTATTTTACTTAACAGAAACTTTCATTTAATGGTGTTACTAATGACTAATGTTAGATTCATTTTCCTAACTGCTGTTCATGAAATGATTTATTGCTTTGGGTACTTTTTTATTTTAAAAGTACCCAATTTATTGCTTTTGGGTACTTTATTCTTTCGATGAGCAGTTAATGGCGACAGTGAGCAAAATTTACGGCACTTGCCCGAGAACCCTTTTGTCATATTTATTTCGATCCTTTAAATGGCCATGAATTCAGGATACTATCGAAAACGCTTTAATCGACGATGGCAAAGAACCGAAGAACCGAAAAAGAAACTGTCCAAAAGGAGTGCTTCCGCGGAGTACATCGCCAGGGATGACCTTGTTTCGCCGATAAATCTTGCCGATTCGTGACAGCTTTTTGGCGAGGATTCGCTCGGCGTAATTGAAAAATAAATACAGACTCAAAACAACACGGCCGCGATGCCGGGAAACCGGTTCCGGAGTCGGCAAAATCTCACCCCAAAAAGGCCGCGCGACCGATTTCTGGAGGTTTCCGGCCGGACTGGACGGTCGGACGAACCGTGGTTGGTCGGTACGGACCGCGGAACGGTGGTGGAAAATAAAAATGCAAACATCTGGCTTTAGTTTTCTCTGTGTGTGTTTCTGTTTTCATTTCGTGTGTTTATTTTATTCGATTTCTTTCAAATCCCCATCCCGATCTGTTTCTATTTCCGTGTTTTCTGTTTTGATTTTGCGCTTGTTTTTATCATTTTTCCATTTCGAATAACGTATCGATTCTTGGGTAGTTTTTGTTTTCATTTCCCACCGATTGCAATTTCTCTCGAACCCGGAAAGTACAGCCGGGACGGAAAGGACGTAGATCAACCGCGAGAGAGAGCTGGGCGGAGTTGTGGTTGGACTCGTTTTCCTGCTGTCCACCGAGCAGGCAGTCTGGGACGTTCCACGCCCGGAACCGGTAATAAATTCGAACGGGTAGCAGATGGATGTTGCAGACTATTGAGTCTAATTAGCACGAACGGATTTGGAAAACCCGACAATCATCGGGCTCTGGCTATGGTATGGTGCAACATAAATGACACGGGTCTGATGCCACATTTGCCACACGTGTTTGGCCATACTTTCGAGTTGGATTCTCAAAGTTTATTTGTCCCCAAATTTAAACTACATCGAAAATGTCAGTTCTTTATTTCAACAGCAACTCATTGACCGTAAATCCATTTGCTTTAGGTTACACATTTATTTCCGCTGCGATTCTTGTTTCCCATTTGTCAAACGAGACATTTAACCCACCCGTTCCTGTGGTGGTCTCGATTGTAAATCACTCAGATTACGGGCCACGCATTTTTATGTTTGTACTGCGGTCGAAAAGGCTTCTTCCGGTGGTGTGGCGCATGCCATGGGTTCAACAGTCATAAGAGGAGGAAGTTGGGATTTTTCCTCGGTTCGATTGCTGTTGAAATTGTCAATTAGTCACTCGAGGGGCCGATGGAGTGTGTCCCATGCTGCTCCCGCCAATCAGCCAGCCAGCCAGCCAGTCAGTCAGTCAGTCAGCGCCGGAGAAGGAAAATATTTGGTATCACTTATCATCTCATCAGGATCAAACAATAACAAAAGGGTCGGTCACAATGAAAACATTACCTCTTGTGTGCCCGTGCCGGCAGCCGTCGTCGTCGGCCGTCGGCGTATGAAATGGGTCATGAATAATGTAAAGAGTGTAATAGACATGTCGATGGTACTTCCGATCCGGTACATCATCGATAGCCCGGGCCGCCCGGAGTGTCTCGGCGCTCTCGGAATGGCTCGTGGTTCAAGTGGATCTTTGTGGCGCAGTGGCAGTGCGCTGGCGGCTCCTGCACGCCACTCACAGGGCCACATTAAGGAGACATTTAAAAAGAGCATCATGTTGCGGAGTGCCATTCAAAAATGGTGGCCGTGGTGCTGGTGTCCGGGGTGCTTGAGAGCCGATGCTGCTGCTGCGAAGAAGGACCGTCCCGGGACTGGACTGGAATCCTGGGTTTCGCATGCCGTCGCCGACCGTGGCACAGACCGTAACGCAGTCCACCGTCGACGACGATTGCCACTTGTCGCCAGCTCGGTCGCTACTTCAGTTGCCAGCATGCATGAGAGATGGCGTGCAGCAGTAGCCTGGCAGCCTGGCCTCCCGTGGGGACGGCGAACGGTGCCATTTCGAATGAAGATAAATGCTGCCCAGCGTGCTGCGAAGACCGGTCGTATGTAAATGAAATCAAAGTAAATACCGCTATCCGATTATGGGCATGCGTCTCCGGTTGCAATGGAGCGGAGTGTGAGACGCGGACGGGGTTTTCAACGTTTGGCGGTTCGGCGTCGCTTCTTCTTATTGCCTGCCGAGTGGGATTGGAAGCGAACTGAGCGAAAAGCGCAACATTAATCTGATAATTGGCACTAGATTCGACACCGAGACAATCCACTGAAAAGGGATCCTTTTTTTTATGAAGCACCTTCTAAAGTACTCGTTGAAGTAGGACCCCGAACAGAATATCACGCCACTTGTTGGCTATCGATTTTTGAGACGGACAATCCGGACCAGATTATGCTCCCGACAAATCAGCACACATTCCTGCAATAACATGGAACGGAGCCGAGCATGATCGTCTGGGGACTTTCTCCTGATGGTGCGTTGTGATTGTGCGGCTACATTCTGTTGATCTTTACCTTGTCAGTTCTGATTGACACTTTCAGTGCTTCTCGGGTCCGAACGGAACCGGTTTTCCTGGCTGTACTTTAAGTCAACTCAAGAATTGTCGATCTTTTAAGGACTCAAAACACCCCGGATTCCGTTGGCAGCGAACTTTCGAACGCGAATTTTTACCGACCTGGAGCACCGGCTTCTTGGCGGCTACGGTTCGAAACATCGGTGGTGATCGGGCTAAAAATAACGCCCTCCAACAACCCTCCAACAACTCGGTGGATTCAAATTAAAATGCTCAAGTGGGACTCGCAAGGGCCATCGCCGCCGTCGCTCGAAATGAGTCGTTATGACACCGAGACCCGGCCGCGATACATCGGCGGCCCGAGGGCGAATTACCATAAGCACTTCCCGGGGATACACTTCTGCCGCCCATCGGGTTCGAAGGCGTTCGAAGTAGCCGCTCTGAGCCGCTACTACTCGAATCCTTTCTCTTGGCCGCCCCACCCGCTGCGGGGGGGCTCCGTCTCGCCAGCTATAATTCATTTATATGCAGAGTAGTCCCAACTGTTATTTCTTTTAGCATTTTCCGCACATAAATTCTGCCATTTCTGCTCGACATGCTTCTTGGGACTGGGCTTCTTTTCGCTCCCGTTTTTTTTTCTCGGTCCGTTTGTCCTTTCCTGAGTCTACCGCTGCGAAGTGAATGGTTTTCAATTTCTGACACTTTCCCCACGCTACATCCGTGCGGTTTCCCGGACCGGACCGGACCGGAGCGGAGCGTAATGATCTTTCTACTGGCGGTTCTGGCCACCCCTCGCACGGATCGGTGCCGGAAAAACGCGCCCTCGTCGGTTTCTCAATTTAAATTTCACCTTCTTCGGACGCCGTTCGGGTTCTCTAACGGTCGGTTAAATAGATAACTGAAATCATTTCATTGATCTCGTGGTGGTTGGTGGCCACCGGTGGCCACAGGGCATTCCGGTGGTCCGGAGACCAAAAACCAGGAAGCGCACCAATTGATCTCGCAATGCGATGCAGGAACCGAACGGGTCGTGCGATGGAAAAAGAAAAGCAAGGCTTGGCCGGATCTTCGATTTCAATTAGGATAATTCCAGTTGCGAAGCACGTCCCGTGGCTCGGCCTGATACAGTGTGGTGGTCGTTACGTTAACTTAGCTTTTTCGGAGTTCTCCTTGGGCTTCGGCTTTTTTGTGTGGTGCTCTTGGTCGTGGGCACGAACGCCAATCGATATCTGAGATTATGTTGATAAATTATGAACGTAAGCGAGAAAATTAATGTTTTCTGATTCGTTTTTCCTCAATAGTGGGCACGTGATTTTAGGAAAGCCCTTTAAACAGTGTCGTTGGTTCACTTGCAAACGGTGGTCTAATAGAATGTCCGCATGTAATAGACCCTGCTGAAACTAACCAGCTTGAAGTGCAACACCACAAGTGCATTAAAGTTGCATCCAAATTCGTGCATAATTTTTAATGACAAGCTCTAATGTTGAAGGTATTTAGATAACGTGAAGGCAAAGTTTTCTGGACATTCACTAAAGGACAGGGCTGTGTTTTTCCGAATGCGGTGAAAAGTCGTATCTCTGGCCGGAGCTGGAGCTTCGTCGTGCGATATGTTTCCCCCCAAACACGAGCCCACTTTTAGGTTTAGCATCACGAGTGCAAGTAATTGATACTGAAACTTCAAAGCCCATTCCGTTATCTGCACAGTTCTAAGAGCACTTTTGTGCCCCAAACAGACTGGCCTGGTTCCACTCCAAAGCACAGCGTTTGTGTTGCAACATGTTGTCCTGTGGAAGCGGGTTGAAGTTATGCTCCGGTCCGGTGGCAAATCGATTCAAAGCGTCCAAAAGTTGACCCGAGTTTTGCGTGGACCACCACAAAACACACCTGAAGGCCATCGCGTCTTGGCCTATCGCGGAAGTATTCACGGAACATAAATATTCTTTTCACCATCTTTCAACGTGCCGTATAGGCCGTTCCCGGGGGTCCTGACCTGACGGAGCGACCACTAAGGGGACAGTTTCTAACGCAACTGCTGCTTGAAACACGCACCCTGGCTCGTAACGGTAAAAGTTACGGCAACTAAAACACCGGTCGCCGCCGGTCAGAAAGTCAGTTTAATGATTTTTTCACCAAACGCACGGCGGATGTTGGGCCAGCTGCCGCAGCAACGGGCAACGAGCCTATCATGACTGGACGGACTGGCCGTTTGGAGCACAAAGTAACGCGCAGTGAAACACATTTTCCTTGCATAAATAACATTTTGCTTATCTATCACCGTCGTTCGGAGCCTATGCTTCACTTTGGGCCGGGCTGGACGGTTTCAAGAGGCCCCCGCAACAAGTCTGCTCCGATGGCGTTGGTGAGCCTTATCTCCCTCCGGCTCAGCCCGAGAGAAGAATGACTTTATTAAGTAATTGGGTTCGAGGATTTCGTAATTATGAAAAGTTTTAATTCGGCATAATTGATAAGTTGTTAAGACAAAACAAAATATTTTGGCCTGTTTTGAACAGTGTCAGGCCTTGAGTCTCAAGAGTTGAGGCGACGTGTAACTTGAGCATGGAAACTGGAAAGTGATTACTAATGATGGGTCGGTGTGTACCGCGTTCTATTTCGAACTCCCATCTGGCGGTGGGTTTGGGCCTGGGGTAATACATTACCCAAAACAGAGTTCCCGCACTCGCTCGCACTCGCTTCCCTAACGGCCAGGGGCCAGTTGTAGGAAAATCATAACCGTACTTATCGTTCAACCACATCAACTTTCCAATTTGTGTTCCCCAACAAGACGGGACCCGGGGGCGCCAGGACCAGCCCGGAGGAGCAGGAAAAATAATCAAACTTGCGTCGCCTAATCTCCCGATGGGCATAAAATAACGAAACAACGAAAATGGTCGACCGAAAGATTATTTCCTTATTTTGCAAATTCCCGCTTCGCATCGGCCCCGGCCCGGCCGCGGCCAAACATTATGCAAATTCCCTTCACATTAACAATATAGTCATTTATTTTCAATTGGGGCCGCCGCCCGACTCATCGTGGTGGCGGCTCTCGGTTTGGCAGGCTCATAATTTCGTCATCAGATTCGCTCCGTGCCGAGGCGTGCTTGGCCGTGTTCCTTACCTGCCCCACAGCCTGCCAGCCCGGCTCGATATTGACGGGCAGCCGCGGCTAACATAAAAGAATGGTAAGATGCTGCCTCGTTTGGTTCATTGTAAAATTGGCCACACGGAGCACGGGACGAACAGCATTTGATCATCGTAGAACGACAGGTAAATAGCATCACGCCGGAATAGACGACGAAAGCAACTCGGGGCCAGAAAAAATGGAAAAATAATAATATTTGGAGCATAAAAAAGATTGTAAAAATTCTCATTTCGCAACGCTGGCCAGTCGCGCTGCGCCCGTCCAAATATGTACCAATTTCGGGGACAGTGTCTCGGGGCAGTTTTGGGTGCTGCTTGGTTTGCATCTTTTTATTTTATTTCCCTTTTTGATGATATGCAAATGAACAATCAACTAGAATCTGGACACGTTTATAAGCATTTGCGTTGCGTTGTGGATAGTTACAATAGCCAGCATAATGCTTGAACTATTGCGCTGTAAAATTGTGAATTGCATGGAGGGACCACTGGAGGAGGTCCAGCCGTGGTTCTAAGCTACCCACGCCGCAAACGACATCGCTATACACACACACAAACCGAGAGCCCGAAGGCGATAAAAGGGTCCCTCCTAGAGAGAAACTTATCTTGAAACCAAATTATCATCATTACCGCATTTCTGCGCTGCACCGCTCGAAACGCTGGCCATCCAAAGTCACGATCGGACTGGAAGGTCAAGAGTGAGCTCTTCGTTTCACTTTCACGCACGCGTTCTCAGAAGGTGCATTGCGTTGGTGAGCATAAATCGGAATAAGGCGATTTATAACATTTTTACTAAACAGGGGTGAAAAAACTCAATACACCAACCTTGTGTTGGTTGACGTTCATTTGTGCCCTTTTTTCTTGATATGTAAGACTCCAAACTCCGGCTATGAACTCTCTCTTTCTCGCTCTTTTTCGCTCTATCCGTTTGACGGCAAATGGTTATGAGAAGCCGCTTGACCTTCTCGTGAGAAGTGGCATCGGGTATTGCAGCTGCAATCAAAACGCGTCATCTCGCTTCTGGTCATTAGAATGTAGGTCTGGATGAAACATAGTGCGGAATCTTTTCAGCCAGTGTCGGGGAACCCCGACGAAGATCTTCCCAAGTTCTCCAGTTCCAAGAGATGGTTCAAAAATCCCAGCCAACCGCTACGAGGTCCATTTTTCAATTATTTTTCTGCAAAAAAATCCCCGATATGACTCTCAAATCGCCAAGAGAGTGTGATAAAAGTTAAGTCTGGTGCGCTTGGACCTATATAAGCGGGAGTTCAGCACGATCGTTGGTTCAAGTGCCGAGTCGCGGTAAAGCTCGATCGTTCGTTCCGTTGCACCGATGGGTTCCCCGGTTTGTTCAGTGATCTGCTGTTTGGTGGTGCTGTTTGGCCCACTCGCCAGTGGCGCCGACGAAAAGACTCCAGAAAAACCGGATCCTGTCACCGAGAATGAAGCCGGCTCCTCGGGGTTCCCGTTCGAGATGGTGATGGCCAAGCTGGACTACCTGCAGTACAAGATGCTGGAGATGGCGTTCGAGGTGAAGGAGCACAGTGAGGCGATCGCCGATAACCAGGCGCACCTGGAGAAGAAGTTCTCCAGCATGCTGTGGGCGATCAGTCGTTTGGACCAGGCCGTCGGTAGCAATCTGACCGCTCTGCAGGGCCAATCCTGGAAGATCCTATCGCGGCAGACGGCGTGCGCCAACCACGAAGTGATGCGCGACGCCCTCTTTAGTCTTGCCCCGAAACGAGGTCTAGCTCCGGGCGCCCGTTCCTTGTTCGATCTGCAGGGCATGCAACACAAGGGTCCGTTCAGTTCGTGTAAGGATGAAGCGTCCAAAGTGTCCGGGAAGTACCTGATCCGCACCGACATCGACGAAGAGCCGTTCCCGGCCTACTGCGAGCAGACCAAGTTCGGTGGCGGCTGGCTAGTGGTTCAGCATCGGTTCGATGGTCAGTTGGATTTTTTCCGCAACTGGACCGAGTATCGGGATGGTTTCGGGAGCATTGATCGAGAGTTTTGGATTGGTCTGGAGCGATTGCATCGGCTCACGGCGGCCCGACCCTATCAGATACTGATCGAGGTGGAAGACTTTGCCGGCGACTATCGGTATGCGCGGTACAAGGAGTTCGAAATCGGTAGCGAAGCGGAACAGTACACCCTGAAGAAGGTTGGTGCGTACAGTGGAACTGGTGGGGATTCGCTGACCTACCACAAGTCGATGAAGTTCACGACCGTTGATCGCGATAATGATGGAGCCGCCACGAACTGTGCCGTAACGTGTGAGGGCGCGTGGTGGTACAACAACTGTCACCACTCGAATCTGAACGGTCGCTACATGAACGCGATCGATGTGAAGTCCGTAGCGTGGTATCACTTCAAAAGCAACCACCAGGGTATGAGCTACTCGCGGATGATGATCCGCGAGGCTTAGATAGGTCAATTACGTTGAATAAACAGAGAAATTTGAACAACGTTTGATTATCATCGGATGCCGGATAAATAACCGGTGGCACGAGAAATCCATGCGGGACACAAAACATGTTCGCCGGGGACAGTGTCTCAGGTCAGTTGGGCGTTTCTTGTGCTTAAGAATCCTGTAACATTGTGAATTGCTAGCAAAATCATCACCAAGAGAAAAATTCATCGTGAAACCAAATTATCATCTTTACCGCATTTCTGCCCCGCACCGCTCGAAACGTTTGCCATCCAAAGTCACGATCTGACGAAGGTCAAGAGTGAGCTCTTCGTTTCACTTTTACGCACGTTCTCAGAAGGTGCATTGCGTTGGTGAGCATTAATCGGTAGAAAGCGATTTTTAACATTTTTACTAAACAAGGTTGAGATAGATAAGTGTATCATTTTTGCCCTTTTTTCTGAAATTAAGACTCCAAACTCCGGCTATGACTTCGCTCTCTTTCTCGCTCTATACATCTGATGGCAAATGATTCTGGGAAGCCGTTTGAGCCTTTCGTGAGAAGTGGCATTTGATATCGCAGCTGCAGCCAAAAATAGGCATCTGACTTTTCGTGATTAGAATGTAAGTCGGACAGGACATACTGCCGAATATGGCAGTCATTCAGTATCGCGGAACCCCGACGAAGAACCACCCGAGTTCTCCGAGGTCCAAAAGATGGTCAAAAATCTCTGCTTTCGAATGCCAGCAGCTGCGTGGTCTATTTTGGATTTATTTTTCGGCAAAAGGTTATAAGGAGTTTGAAATTGGTAGTGAAGCGGAACAGTACAGTGTGAAGAAGGTTATCACAGTGGAACTGGTGGCGAATTCGCTGACCTGACCACGCTGACAAGTCGGTTAAGTGATGCTTACAAAAACTATGTAAATTTAAAGAGGGTTTCAAGAAATTATTTAGCAATAATTGTGGGAATCTTTTTACTCGTCAAGCACGAATGAAAACCACAAAACTGACTAACCTTAGTGAAGCTTATGATGATTGCGGACGAAAGTGAGCCGAAGTTGTAGTCCTGATGTCCGTTTCCCATTTCGCCGACTTCTTTTCCTCTGATCTTCCGAACATTCAAACAAACTCGAGTTAAACGGAAAGTTAAATTGCATTTTACAGCTGCTTAACGAAGTAGCCATAGAAGGCGCCTCACCTCGAAAGCTCTTCAAATCACCGCTTGCGCTGGCCCCGGCTACTTCGACCAATCGTCGGTAGCAATCAAACATCCCAACTCCCGAGCGGGCAATTGCGATCGCAGTTTTCTTTCTTCAGTGGGTTGTTAAGACTTTTGATTGCGATATTGGGACATTAGACAACGAATCGGATTGCGCCATTAGCGCGTTATGGCGCGTTGAAAGATGTTCAATTCCCGCAAATAAATGAAGTGGTTGACTTTTATTTTGTGACAATGGACAAATCTGTGTCGAAGAGAAAGTGTTTCTTCTCCACATTCAGAAAGAAACATTCGATCAGATTATGGATTAGAGCAAGTGAGTTGATGTTTCAACAGCGGATGCGTTTGAGTCAATTAATAAAGCTTCCACACTCTCAATAAATAACACTCTGTTGGTCCCTCTCTCTTCCGGTGGCCGATCGAAGGTGGTTGGCTGTGATTGCAACTCCTTGGCCCACGGTCAACGCCTGCGAAGCGAACGCCATTCTATTAAGAGAAATCGATGCAGCGAATGGCAATATTTCGTTACTGTCGGTGCCAGTGGTTCGCTTGATTCAATTTCCTGTCGATTGCAATCTGCAAACACTCCCGGATGTTGGCTTCCCTAAGACGACGCCGGTGCGACCGACCGGTGTTGTGTGGACGCTTGGCGACACACAGCACGGCGGCCCTCGCCCTGGAAGGAAGCCATTTCTTTCGCCGTTGCGTCTCCTTCCGTGGAGCAGCCAGAAAGGATTTGACCTTTATTTTAATGGACGAGAATGGTTTGTGTCTCTAAAACACTCTACGAACGCTCGGCGTCGTCGTGCAGGAACGGTGAAGTCCCGGCCAGGATATTGTCAGCAACAGGGCCCCCATAGCACTAAAGCAATAGACGAGTGCGTGCTGAAAGGTTGCCGCCATTCGAGTGAAATCGATTTACGGAAAGTCTGCACTTTCGCCAGACCGCAATGAAAATAATATGTTTATTGCCGGCAACATCATAATAAGCGTGAATTTATCTATTTTTGATGAACACTTGCTGTGTACTGCGAGGGCATTCATTCGGTCAACGATTGTCGAAGGTTTGCATTTCTTTGGCATGTTGTGATCGTTTGTATCGTTAGACGAGGCGAGAAAAGAATGTGGTGTTTTTCGGGGCGTTTGTGGGGAAAACGCTAATGGAAAAAAGTTCCAATAAATTTACTACACCTATTCACGATAGCTTAACTGTAGTTGATTCATGTACTTCGAGATTGGGCTGACCATGAATTTTAAACAATTCAATTAAAACATTAGCATGGTTACAAAACCTGCAAATGATCATTCACTTAACAAACACAATAATTTCGATCCAATTTCGAGCAGTTCGGCGGCTGAATGTTATCAAAAAATCGAATCAGCTTCTAATAATTTTGAACTTTTTCCGCCCACAGTTGACCCTCGCAGTGATTTGCGATAGCGGAATCGGAATGATTCCTATTTTCCAACACGAAACCATCAAACGAAGAAATGCGAAACCAGTGACCGCAAGTAATGCGAATACTGTGGCCGCGATTATGATTATTATGGCCGGTGGGTGGGACAAAAATTCGGGGAAATCGAATTAAACAGGCATCGAGGGTGTCGAGCAGGAAAGACCGGGGCGGTCAAGTGTGGCCTCAAGTCCGGTAATCGCGGATAGATGGACGAATTCTTAAGGAAAACTGAAAGTGATACGCTTGTACTCGCGATTGCCACGGTCGGCCGGTGTGTCCGAAAGATGTCGTTTGAAATTTCAATTTAAACCGAACCCGGTAAATGAGACGGAAATTTCGTCTCGGGTGATGATTTTGGACGCTCATTTTTGTGTTCAAATCGAACGTTAGAAAGGATCGGGAATCGGATGACGCATTTTCATTTATTCATCTTTCCCAAACGGCGCAATTGATCCGAAATTCGGTGGGGCAGAGGGCAGTGTGTGGGGTTTCTGATTTCGCCCCGCTTGGCCGTGTCATAAAAGTTTTGCGCAAATTACAAACCATTTCCGGGGGCGCTCCGGGATGATAAATAGGGAATTCAATTAGAAATTCACACAATTATCCGGCCACAGTGGCCGCTGTGCGCACGAGCCCCGCTGAAACCTCGAACACGCCCCGATCGCAACCGAATATCAATCTGCAGTTTGACTGCATATCCTGCAACAGTTTGGTAATTGGTTTTCACCGAAAGTTTTCTACCGCGGGCGTCGGCTAGGCGCGGAAAGCATGTAATCCTTCGAGGATGCCCGTTTCATCCGTCATGTGAATTTGTGCCATCCGAAAACGTTCGCAACGTCGGGTTTGTCAATTTACTGTGACATCGGACGCTGTGCATGTAAAGTGCCAACCGGAGAGCAGACGGTGATGGGGATGATGATACCCTCTCCGGATCGATTGGGCCCGAACCGCCGGCTCGGGTAATGGGCTCCTTGGCAGGGTTTATAAAAGTTTTATGGAACAATTCGTTCAATTACGGTACTCTTAAATTCGATCGGCGAACGACTCACGACCGACGACGAAGGGAGAGCCGCACGAACAAAGCGCCCGGACTCGATGGCCAGGCCAGCCGAGAGAAAGTTGCCCCAACCAACAACCGTCCCCAGTTCGCAACCCGGCGAAAGTGGAAAACAGAAGTCGCACAATTCATAAAATTACCAAACTCATCTCACGGCGAACTTGAGCGAACGAAGCTGCACTGCAGTGTGTCGGCCAGAATAGTTGATTTGATTCCTTCGTCCGGGGCCGCCTCGGCTGATCGACCGGACTCCGGTCCGGTGCAATTGAAAACTATGACCATGTCACCATGTTCGGGCAAAATTACGGAAGTGAGTTGTACAATGTTTGAATTAAATTACAAATCGGTATTGAAAAGCAGTTCATCGATGAAAACGGGCAGCGAAAGAGCTGCGACGGCCACGACGACGACGGCGACGACGACGACGGCCCACGGAAGTGCCCCCCATTGGTCTCGTCGTCGGTCGGTCGGTCGGTTGGTGGGAAAAGTTCAGGGAAAAGTTTTCCATATTGTAACCCTTTGCACAGAAATCGAACACATTCTCTGCAACCTCTTCCAACGGGGGCCGGCCACGGGCCGGGTCGGGCCTGGCCGGTTTTCGAGAGAAACTTTACATGCTTGTTTTCCGTTTCATTGCAGGCGATGCTATGGAAATTGTCCGCTCGCCGGTTTCCGTTTTGGTGCTCGGTGCAGCCAACAGAAAAAGTGCAGTGAACAAGTTGCACAAAAGGTGGAAATCCCGTTGCATTCTTGTTCTTTTTTGCAGTTTCTGCCGTGTGTGTGTGTGTGTGTGCTACCGTTGGAATGAATATTTAAATCACAAATATTTTATGAAACGAAAAAACTTCCACACGAGATGTAGTAAAAGGCGGTCGGCTGGCTGAATGGGATGGTTTATGCGGTCGGAACATAATCAAGCGCCGAACAGAACATGACGTGTGTGAGTGTTTGATAGAAAAACACGAGTTTCAGGAGAAGGGCACACTTCTTTGCGACCTGATGGCGATGGTGCGGTAAATCGCACGCTGGCCCTTGCCGCACTCTAATATGCTTCGTGTGTTGTGGGATTCGAGGTTAGTTCAGATTAATTTTTTTTAATAAATTAATAACTCTCCAGTATGTGTTGGAAAATGATTACCCTTTTATTAAATATAGGTCACCGTGGACCTGGGCTATCGTTTTAATTATGACTTCTCTGATATAAAGAACAAACTTGCCATTTGACAAGCATTTTGAACTATTGTACAGTTTTAGGCAAAATAGATTAAAAAGGAAAGGATAAATTAAAACTTTCAGTAGTGCTTTATACATATTTAAAGCATATTTTTTCCAAATGTTAACGAATACTTTGGGCAACGATGATGTCCTTTCCGATGGACTTTCAATTTCGGGAGGAATTTCCAGTAAAATCTAACTCTCATAAACTGAGAAGCCTTCAACTTGATCCAGTTCTTTCGATTGATTTATTGAAGGTAAAAACTGTTCCACTAACAACTTCACCACCTTTACTTTGAATCGCTTGAATAGAATGTTCTTGAATAGGTTTTCTTGAGCAAAACGCTTCATCGCGTCAGCAGCAGGCATCCGGCCAGAAACTTGCCACGGCAAGTTTTACTTTGCACCATCGCAGGACCTCCCCTGCAACGTCCCCGGGGACCTCCGGGAGCGAAGTGTGCGTAAGTGTGAACGGAAAATACATTGAAACAAGTGAAGCGCTTCAAATTGGACGGTGCTTCAATTGGTTCAGCACCAACTTCCCTATTGACGGTCGGCACGTCCAAAGCATAACTCCGCCGCGCGGAGCGGAGAAAACGGTCACAAGGTTGCAAACGAACCGAACGCGTGGTATGACGGTAAGATTCAGGTTCAGGTTCAGGCAACCGGCAACCGGCGCTCAGGAGCAGAAATATTCGAACCATCCGTTCGCTCCCTACGTAGCCGGAGGCCAGGGCGAATCCGGCCATCGTTTATTTCAATTTAATCGTGTACACATATTGTCACCGTTCTGCCTCTCCCTGCCTCACTCTCTCACTTGCTCACTCGATTGGTGGTCCCTGGGGCCAGTTCCGGCGGAAGCGAAGTGCGCCGGATTCGCGGATTTGTCTGCCGATGGTGATTTGGTACCAACTTTCGAACTTCATCGTTCGGAAACGCATTCGGAGACACCGAGCGCGATGCACTCAGGCCTGCCGGTGCGCACCAACGAAGACCGTCACCGGGCACGGGCGACGCAGGTGAGCTTAATAATGATCCTGTTGGTTGAACGGATTTGCAAATTATGTTACCTTCCTCGACAAGATTTGCGTGAAAGCACCGGCACCGGCCCGGGAGCGCTGGAACCTCTGGCGGTCTGGCATGTCGAGGATAAGGCTTTAAGCTGCCATTCATTCTCCTTCGCAAATGAACAGCCACTTTTCCGATAAGAAGGCAGAACTGGCAGCCGGAGAGTTCTACCTTTTGCCGTCCCTCCACCGGAACGTGACGTAGCATGGGACCGGCGAAGCAATTTAGTGTTTGCGAAACGGTTCGAAGAAGTTTCGTTTTAAAATATGAACAGCAGACCGGGCACCGTGTTTTGGATAAACTACTTCACCCGCGGGGTGATACTGGATACCGGTGCGGAACGGTTTAGAATTAAAATAAAGGTGCCACACAATTCTCAGATCGCTGTAAAGTGGATCGCTCCAGCCCAAATGCCCAGCCTTTCTCTGAATGTCGCACTGACCTAATGATAGTCTTCCATGTTTCTTCTGCCCCAAAAAACTAAAGTAACATTTCTCCGGAATGGCCACCCCGGGAACCTGTATAGTAGCAAAAGTCGTATTTCTTAAAGTTCTAATGTGTAGCTGCACAGTTCTCGGTAGAAGTTCGGTTACGGACCACTTCCGCTGTGGATCCGAAAACGAAACCAAGGCAAAGGGCCCCACGGCCCAAGTTCGTCCATTAACCGTGTTTTCAGCCACTATCCACCAGCCCAGCCTGGGCCGCGGCTGTTTGTTTGCGGATGTGGCGCGCAAATCCTTGCATCGCTCGCAATCGGCCGCGTGAAAGTTAAAAAAGGAAAACGGGGAAAAATAAATACGCATCCGCTACGCACTTCCGCCGCACGGTCCGGAGCATCGCCGGATCGTGCGTCGCGGCGTTGCTGCCAACCAGACCGGAAATAATCGCCGTGAATGATGTTGTGCCTCCAGTCAAATGTTTATGCAAATTTGCCAAATTTGTAATGTATACCTGTAGTAAATTTTCATAATTAATGTAAATAAATACAGAGACTTTTGGCGCGAGAGAAAGTGAGAGACGCACAGCAAAAGTAAAGCGAACGAAACGGTTTAATGTGGTGCCAACTCCGTTACCCCGTTACGGCAACCGTTTGTACTGCGCTCGGCCAAATTGGCCGGCCCTAATCGTGGATGTGTCAAGCAAGAAGCTGAACGAACCGGAAAGGAGTGTTTTAACCCACGGCAAAGATATGCAAATAAAATGTAAGGATTACTGGCACAGCAACTGGAACTGGCTTTTGGCCGCTTTAGTGCCGGTAAGATTTTTAATCCTTTTGGCTCTGCTTTAAACACCGTTCCCGCTGATAACATCCAGGTGCCGCGACTGTTTGGATGTCATCATTACTGTATTTCATCATCGTGTGGTTTACATTTCTTTGATAAGAGTGCCATTCAATGCCTCATTTAAAACGCGCAAAAGACCATCGATAATGTTGCCGGAAGCGTGTGCGTGGTCGTGCCGCGGATTCCATTTGTTGGTTTGTTTGTACACTTTAAGCCTCAACGCGTGTCCTATTATTCCGAATCCGATCCATTTCAATCGAGCCATCAGCCATTTTGATTGATTATCATCAAAGCGAAATCCAATTAGTATCAGTTCGGGTAGAAATAAAAATCCGCAAATGAAAATCGGTTAAACCCCTACGTTAGTCCGCCTGGTGCCTATTGCAACTGATGTTGAATTTGAACCCGC
>NC_069144.1:5650387-5678623 GCF_943734635.1 Anopheles cruzii
CGGGGACAGGTATGAGAAGCGACGTCCGGGAGACATTTTAATTAAGATTAACAAGACTCCGCCCGCGACGACTGCGCTAAGACGGTGACGGAAGATGATGAAATGAAATTCTGCGGTAAAATCGTAGCAGGCGCGTGAGGCGCCCCACGGCAACCAACCGACGGGCAGTGACGGGTATCCATCATGTTGAGTGAAGACACGGCAACCGGCAGCATCGTCATCATGGCCTGCTGTCTAACCTCTAAACGCCAGTAACCAGTGCCCAGTGTGATGGATTGACATCCCGTAGGGTGGCCCGAATTACTTTCAACGGTGGTGAAGTTCTCGGTAGTCCCGATGATGGCAGGCACCGCAGGCCCGGTTACCTGGGCAGCAGCGATGGTTCGTTCTTCTGAACTCCACCGAGCTGCGGTTGCTAAGGGACGGGTTTTAGTAACTCTGCTGGGCATTTGGCTACCACGATGCTCAACAATTAGTTCCGGGCGTCAAAAGAAATTGAAAGGAACCCACGGGGTGTAGCGTCCCGTTCGCCGATTCAAACTCCAACCGGTTCCGGATGACGGTCCGGCGTTTCGAGTTTTCAATTAAGCATTTCGTGAGATCTGTTGCGGTGAGATCAGTTGAAGTGATAATTGCCGGAAAGTCCGACAGCACATTCAATCAACGGCAGGCGGCCGCTGGATCGCAGATTGAATCGATCAAAGCCGAGATTTGGGACGCAAACCGTCAAGAGATTCGATTCGCCCATTTTAAACCGGCAATGAGCTTGTAATTAGCTTTGACGGCGCACCCGTTTCCTCAAACGGTAAACCCCCCCCTGCGTTTTTCCGGCGAAAAAGAAAAGGCTTTTCCACTCGCCCGTAACGAATCCCGCGCCGGCCGGGAAAGAGCGGACCGAGAAAAACAAATCGCTTCGAAGGATTTTCCGCCTGACGGAGCTCCGTAAACGGTGCTTCGGTGCAAATAAAAACATCGCACTTTTTTAATGGTCGCCCGGACGCCGGACCGGACCACAGACCAACCGCCCTGTGCCAGGGCGAAAGACAGATAGCCGCGAGCCTCTCAGCGAGCGTGAATCTGAGCGGTTCCGGGAGCATAATAAATAAAGCGGAACCCGAAGGATAATGAAAAAATAAAGCGGCCCACAGTCGTCATCGTCGGGTGGCGTGTTGGAAGCGCCGAGCCCCAAAGGATGGCAGCCCCCGGAACGGAGTGCCAAAATCGAGATAAAATTCGGACAGCAACGAGAAAAAACGAGAAGCAGTCAAACAAAAACGGAAATGTTTATCAGCGGTGGCCGGCAGACGGACACTGATGCACTCGCCACGCGAAATGGCCACCCCAGCCGGCGCGACCCCGCGAGAGGAGTACCGTGAGAGAAAACGGACGCCAGCCGCACCGGGGCGCACGTAGTGGCAGGGCCGAAAAAAGATTGAAATCAATTAGCAAGTATTTTTCGGCCAATTTTATGCGCCATCCCCTCGGACCGGGTTGGCGTGCGTTTCGTTCGTTCGTTTCGTTCTTTTTCCGTTGTTGCTCCGTTTCGCCCGGCACAAAATTAAGTTCCGCGCGAAAATAAACCGCGCGTTTCGCACGCGCGCGCCCCTGGAAAATCTCGCGCGAATCCCGGGGGCCATTTTCGGGCCGCACGGCCGCTCTTCTTTCTTCCTGTTCTCTCTCTCACCACGATTGCCCCAAAAGTTGGCCCCTAGTGTGAAGTGTTGTGGCAAATTGTGTGTTTTATTGCTTGCACGCCTCTCGCCTCGCCCCCTGCGTTAACGACCCCGGCGACCGGGGAAAAGGATATTCGGTGGTGGCGGTCGGTGGCGTCGGTGGAACAGCGAACAAATAGAGCGCTCACCAAACGGCCGGTGCCGGCTGAAAGTGCGTCGGGACTAATCACCACCACACACACAGACTCGGAAACGTATTATCGACAAATTGCCCCAACGAAACATACAGAGAGCGGGAGAGAGAGAAGGAATCTACCAACCCTCCAACGCGGACTCGAGTTTTCCGGCGAATAAAACGCGCGGCAGAAGAAAAATGTACAATTTGTGGCCATTTTTCCGGAACCTGACCGACTCACCTGATCATAAAATGGGGATCATTGGGGGCCTTTCCTTTTTTTTCGGGAACAATTTTCCCCCAATGTTTTGAGTGCACTTTCGGTACGGCCCCCCAGTCCGGAGTCCAGTTTTGCGTGATAAAGTGGGAAATAATTAGATTTCGCCGTTGCACAGTGTTTTAACGCGCCATGGCGCACTTTGGCGTCCATTAGGTTGCGCTGCGTTTAGACTGCCAGATTGGCGTGCCCGGAGGGGTCAAGGTTTGTTGGGTGGCTCATTTGACGCAACGGAGGCATTCTGGTTGATAGGGAAAAAACGGATGATTGACAAATTCATTACTCGAACTTGTCTTGAACATGTTTCTTTTTCTTCATCGTCCTGACGTTAGTTCCCTCCAAAAGACACTTTACGAGAAGCTAAGCAAAGATCACCCCATCAAGAGTTTCGTGAAATGAAGCACCAACCCGAATAAACCGAAAGGGGGTCGACTTCGGCCGGCGATAAGTGCCGGTAGCCGGTTAGTTGCGAAAAGAGTGTGGCCCGTGGGTTGACGTTCCGTTCCGGGCGTATCGGGTCTGGGGGCCTCTAGTGTTTTCGGAAAAATAAAATTGTGCCCCGCGCTTCAATCTTGCCACCAACCATCGGGGGGGGCCAACCATCAAGCTCATCCATCCTTGCGTGGCGTGGGCCAAAAAGTGACGACGGAGAAAAAACTCGTTCGAAGCAGGAAACACGACTCGCCACCGGCGAGCGGCCCCGGGTGCCAGCAACCCGGAAACGGAATAGTAATTAAATTTCGCCTCCTGCCTGCCTTCTGCACTTGGTGGGGCTCTTGGAAGACTCTTGAGCGAGCGAACGAGAGCGGTGTGCTTTGTGTGCTCAGTTCGGCCTCCGAGCCATCCCGAGAAGAAGCAACACCGGAGCGGAACCGGATTCGAACGAGGACGAGAACCCGGCATCTTGGAGTGGAGCACCGCACGGTTCCAACACAAACAAGGTACCGTATCTCACGCTCTCTCTCTCTCTTTCACTCTTTATTGCTTCTTGTGGTGTGTGTGTACCCGATTGTGGTGCTTGAAAAAGCGATACGTAACTGACACTCTGCGCTCATCCTTCGCCATAAGCTGTTATCTGGGAAGCGGCCGCTGGAGGAAGAACGCTGGTGGCTTCAGTCCGGCTTCAGCTGCCACGTCCGGTTTTTCGGGGGAACAGCAGTTTTTCGTTTTGTTTTCCCGGCTGCGCAAGGTCGCAAGGGTATGATGGCCCAGGGCCCAGACTCGGCCCAGCCAGGCGAAGGTTTCACCGGAAGGTCAAATGTGTTGGACGCCCTGGACGCCGTGTCGGGAGTGTTGGACGCGTTTTCGGAGTAGCTCGCCAGTCGGCTGGGACTCTTACAGCACTTCCAACCGGGTGTGAGCCAGGGCGATTGCATGTTTTAATAGAAAGGAAAAGGTATTCTTTGATGTATTTGAAGATGCATTGTTATTTTACGGCCCAGGAAAGCAAACCAATGTCCGGGTCCGGGGAATCCCTGTTATCCAGGGGAACGATCTCTAAAGCCTTCGGTAGGGGGCGCATCCTGTATGTCAGGAGCACACTGGCCAGTGGAGCAAGTTACTTATCAATTTCAGGGCTTAAGTTTCCAGTTAATAAACTTCATATTTTTTGGACAAACATTTAGGGTCCCAAGGGATTTTCTAATACAAAAGGCAAATTTGTTTATTGTCGATTACTTTTCATGATGCTCAGCGCCAATTTTCCTGGGACATTTCTGGCCTGTGGCCTGTTGGTTCCCGTTGGACCGCATCGATCTGTTCTGGGAAATACAGACACCAGATGAAAACCGTTCGCAATCCGTTCGTTCCGTTTTTGTGGAGATGCTTCGGATGCCGACGTGCGTCGGTAGCGGAATTCCACCGCCGGCGAAAGGGTATCCTTGCCCCGCTAGACGTATCCTTTGCGCGTCATTCGGCCACATTCCGAGCGGAGGCGTAGAGAATCGAAGTCCACCGAGTTGTACCGTCTCGTCTCGTTCTCGACACGACTGTTTTTACGTTCGATTACCTATTCGGGAACCGTTTTCAATTTTGAGGTCAACGGCATGATTATTACCCTCGAGAGGTTTGACGAGCGTATTTAACAACCGTTCGTCCCGATCAAGTGTAATATCCTCACACGAAGTCGTATCGGTTCCTTCCGGCTAGATGGGGAAGACGGTAAAAGTGAATTGTGGCACACCGTAGGCAGGCTTTCATCTGCATCAATCATGCTGGCAAGGCTATAAAACCCGATCGGGGGGAGCGTCTGCGGGTTCCCGGAGGCTATTAGACTGCCGAGATGCAAATCGATTCGTCATCAATCATGAGTTTATATTGCAATTCACATTTCATACTCTGGTTCCAGCTCTGGAGTTCATAGTTCAAGTGAAGAAAAATCAATGTCTCAATCAATTGAATTATTTCAAGATGAATAAGATGTGCTGGAATTGGTGTAATCATGTAAATTTATGGTTTCCTTTCGAATGCTTATTAGCTATGTGGTGTCGTTTGTCTCAATTATAAAATCTCCGAATTTCCCATTGAGATCGTCCTGCCTTCCGACAGTTCTGTTTCGTTGGTCATACCTTTAGTATTTATATTTTTATTTATTTGTTTTTACTTAATCATTAATGAATTTATTTAACTCACTCTAAGATGGAGCACCGAACTACGCAGAAGAGAATAAATAATAATAATAATACACTGTGTACAAGAATTGCTGTAAAGTAGCTCAGAATATCCAAGCTAGTTGCCGTTAATAATGCATCGAATCGGAACAAATCAACGATAATAGTTTGGGATGATGTTCTTTCTAGTATCTCTGCTTAGTAGTGTTCGTTCTAGTATCCCGAACGCTGCTTAGTATAGCAATCATCTTAAACTAAATAAATAAATTTTCCAAGACCATTGTCTAACTTTTGACAACTGAGCGCCAAGGTTCGTTGGAGTCCATTTGTCCAACTGTTTGCGAGTTTGGCTTCAGCTCACTTCCAACAGAAGTTGATAATAACTCGACGAAAACTTGTTCCATGTCCAGGGTCCATGTAGGTCAAACCATATGCTAAAACCCGGCCGTAACAAGCACAAAGAAAGCATCGTTTTCCATCCGCTTTCCAAAGAAAGAAAGACTACAAAACTAGCCATTGTTGAGGACGAAGAAAGTCCTCCTCGCACCCTCGGATTCTTTTGCGCCGTGTTCCACCATGTTCCGGTCACTAAATTGTTTTGGTTTCAATTCACTCCGTCGATCCGTCGAAGCTCCCCCCGGGTGGATCCTGGCGGAACGCTGGCAACGCTGTCGGTTGCTTTCGTAGACACACACATACGGCGCATTACGGTAAGGTAACCCTCCGCGTTCCCTCCCTTCTCTCGACGCTCGGTTCTTCCGCCAGACGTGTAGCAGAAAGGGCGCATTAACTGGTTCAGCTCCTCAGGATCCGGGGAGAGGGCTTAGGACGCCGAGATGGGTGGACGCTAGGCTAGGCGCGTTAAATGGCTTATGGCCGGAAGCCCGGTTTTAAGGTGCTCGAGCGGTCCCCTGCTGCCGCTGCTGCTGCTGCTGCTGCTGCTGTGTGCCGAGTGTGAAATGAACGGAAACGTGCTTCCTGCGCCTTGGCCGCTCGGGACGGTAGTGGTAAACCTGCGGCGGCGAAGCCGGGGACTTCCTTGTTCGCCGTTCCGACAGACACCGAATCCTCACCGACACAAAAGCCATTATAAATCCACTCCACTCTGGCTGGTGCGCTCAAAAGTAAGAACCTCCGTATTGTGCGCGGGAGATCCATGTTCTCCGTGTCCGGCAACGATGACTGAAGTGAGTGATCGAATGCACAGTGGCGGCCCACATACGGCCCACACGTCGAGCGCCCTGGGCGGCCGTGTCCCGGAAGGCTGTAGGCACACTAGGTTCCGCCAGGTGGCCTCGGAGGTGCAACTCGGCACGCCTCGGCATGCCTCGGAACCTCCCCGGGGGCTTATCGCTTCGCTCTAATCGCGTGAAAAACGGGGCCGCAGCAATTTGACGATAGTTCTATTTGTTTTTAATTTATCACGTGCGTTTAGCCCCCGTAAGTGGGTCGAAACATTAGGCTTTTTTGCCCTCGCACCAGTTGTGCGGTCTCTCCGCGGAACATTATCTCTCTGCTTCGGGCCACTTTCTGATGAGTTTTTAATGGCGGGGTTGTGCTCTGTGGTGATTGTGCCGGGATCGGGTTAGATAGCACACATGTTAACATCGGCTTGTCAACGGCACTCGATTTATGGAGCACCGTGCTGCAGCACTGGAGAGCAACTTCAAACGGTTGCAGCTGCATCGAAACGCATCGTGAGCTGCAAATAAACTGTCGTAAGGATTCAGCAACGTTTCGTATGCTTCACGACCTTGTTTAGTGGGCAAGTAAGAAGCTCTTCCGCTTCTTCACACGGCCATCGCCAAAGGTGGTGGCCAAGAAACGGCGTTACTTGCCCCGTATACGGCTAACGAGCGAGCAAAGCGGGGAGAGCACGGTTGTTTCTTCGCCCTAAACAACACGAAAATCTCGTCCGCACGACAAGTCGATTATGCTGCGATATGACTGCGGCGCTACACGCCACTCGGCGAGTACTCCAAATCGACACACGTAATGGGCGAGGGCAGAAAGGAGCAACCCCGTTCTAAGCCTCGGCTAAGGCAACAGTGTACATGCAGGTCCTTTTGGCGGGCCCCAGAACACCGCACGAATACCCTGGCACGGTCCGCGTGTGTGAGTGGCAGGATAAATGTATACTTTTATCCTTAAGAGGCAACCCGTACATGGTTCCATGTATTTTAAATCAATTTTCCGATAAAGATAAGGGCAACGTAATTGATTTAAAACGACGGCGGTTCGAGTCCTTGCGCCGGTCGGCCAGCCGTGCACCGTATTTTTCATGTCGCGACGGCCCGGGGGAAGTGACTTTTAAAGTGTGATGATTTATGCCCCTCAATCATGCGCCGGAGCCCGTTGATGGGGCACGAGGGAAGCCTCTGTGAGAACGTACTATTTGTCAGTAATGATGTGCTGCGGCAATGGAATATTGAAGTACGTGTTGAGAGTGTATGCGGCACCTCACAGTCACGAAACCGGTTGCTGGTAGTTTTGATTATAGAACCTGGGCTTCGAGGCTCAAGACCGCGCACCAGTTGCAGTGGAAAATCGATGAGCCACAAACTATGGTTTTGACGACTGGAAGGGCTCCCTTTAAAGGCCGCTTGAAATAAAATAGCTTGATATTTTTATGACTCGTGCATTAAAAATGTTATCGCGACCACGTTTTTACTTCATAAGCTTCATAATTTAAGATAAAACTTCGAAACGGCTCCACATTTGATTCACAATCGCTCGGAATAACATGCTGATGCAGCGATAAACGTAAAATCGAATGGTGGCCGCGCTAGAAAAAAAGAGGCAAAATGGGACACAAAAATAACTCTCAATTAGTAGTGCGCCCTTTTTCCGTGCGGTTCAGCCGTTGCATTGCTGAACGCATCGAGGGAAATGTTTTTTTTCCCTTCCTCAACCGAACATAAATCAATTAGTAGTCCACACATACACACACCGAGTTCGAGTGCACCAAAGATAATTCCACTAAATGATGGGTCATCGACGGGCCGTTCTCGGGGTTGGCCTGTTGGCCTTTTGCAGGTGGAATAAATTATCTCTCCGGTTTTAGATTAATAACCAAAGTGAAATAAATACCCGCGCGACCGCGAGTGTGTACGGTGCACCGGTTCGTGCTTGTCATATGTAAATCCACAGGCTCGGCCCGAGCTCTGGCGGGCCATTGGCGGCCACAAAACATCTGCAAAAACGAGCGAGGGGCGGGCGCGAGGAGAGTGCATAAAACCGGATTCGATTTATCTATATTACATCAATTAAATGAGATTATGAAGCGTAAATTAATCGAATTAATTCGATTAAATGATTAAGCTCCATTCAATTGGTGGCGCTCGATTCGATTAAAATTTGTGGTGTTGTGTTTGGTTGCACTCTGCGAGAGATAGAAACATTAGAATTCATGACAAAAAGGATGGCACGTGTGGTCCATAAAAAGTGACACGCGTACAAAAAACCGATGATTAATATTTAAACAAGAAACGCAAACCTTTCACGGCGAACGTCAGATCCTGTCATACGTACCCTGTGATCCCTGGAACTGTAACTTTTGTCCATTTTGACATCTCGCATCTCGTTTACTGTGGACCCATCTCAAGGCACAGCCGCCGAAGCCTTATATTTTCATGGTCCATCATGCGCATCGGAAGCAAACCGAGCGCCATATTTACATGATACCCGGATAAATGTTTGCGATGGAAACGCATGTGATTCGAAGAAAAACCCTTGATCTTTTCGGTCACTGGGCTTTGGTGACATTTTTGTTCTGTTGCGGGAAGCGCTACTCGAAACCAATTCATCCCGGTTCCGATAAAGTCCTCACAGTGTTCCTCGCAGTGACAAAAAACGATTATTCTCACTACGAAACCGGGTGGGTATCATTGATTCTGAGCCTCTTCGCTTGGAATTTAACATCCCGAATACCGGAAAAAGCGGTCCGGGCACAACACTTTTAAGAGCTTTTCCTTCCGCCGGAAAAGAAAAACAAGAATATATTGTAAATCAGTGAACCATTGCCCACCGGGACACGGTTGTCGGTGTGTTTTTATAACCTGCCAAACATCCTGGCCGAGGCCGTATCCACTGCTCGCTTCTGGACGCTTCTGGTCAGACGAGGCAGAAGTTTAAGGGTCGAATGTCCCCGCTCGTTAACTGAATCCTTTTTCCGGCGGCTTAACGGTTGGTCGAAGATGGATTGAGTGAAGCATTTCGAGGCTTTTCTATTCTTCGGACGACACTTCCACTTGGACCCTGCTTCCCGGTGCTCCGCTGACCTTGCGAAGGGTCAACCTTTGGGTTGGGTGCTTTCTATGTTGTTTTTTCTGTGCTACGCTTTTCGGAGGGGGTCGAACAAAAAACTTTGGATTAAGGGTTCGTCCCCGAGAGTCCCCAGTGTTTGATTATGATGAGTGGCGATCGCAAAACTTACGACAAAGGGCCCTGTCGTAGGCTTTTGTGCCAGTTTCCGGAAGCTGACACTTTAAGACCAAAGCTTTCAAATCAGCATTTAAAATTCTGTACCATGAGGCTTTACGCAACTTTGACCGGGCTCTGCCAAACCGGGCTTTGCTATGGCTCTAGTTCCACGTACGTCACACCGGTCACGATTTTTGCAACCCCACGTTAGCGAAATGGCAAATGGCGCGGTTCGGTCCTGCGTCTGACTTTTTGGCATATTTCACACTAATCACCTCGCACCGACCACAATTCCCGGCAAACCGACAGTGTTCGTGTACGGTGCTACCGAGCCGCATAAGCGCAGTGCATCCCGAACGGGAGCGCTACATACCGTTCGGACACCACAAATTGGAATGTCGAAGGACGAAGCCGGTCGCGGTACGGCCTCAATACGTACGCATACAACCGGTACACCTTTAAGGCTCGGGAATGTCCGGACCGGGCATCGCATATTCCAACCAACGGCAGCAGCAACGCCGCGTATTGATTTGAGGGGTTAATTATGCGGATAAATTTTCCATAATAACTGTAACGAAAGTATTATCGTGCCTTCCGGCCCGCCCTGTCTCTCTCTCTGTCTCCCGCGGATGCGGCCTATTAACTTTGACAGCATTACGGGACGGAATTTGTTGTCTAGGCCGTTGTGAAGCTGTGGCGGTGTGGCTCCCCATGGTGCAATCGGCCGAACGCTAATACGCTCCTAAATGCACCCGCCCGGTGTTTGATGTTTATGCAAATGGCCACCTAATAGGTGTTGGGACCGTATGCCTGGCCTAGGACCTAGCTTCCCGGGGCGCCCGATAGCACTTGCGAGAAATAAATTTTGAATTTTCGGCTGCTCCCGCTGCTGCTCCCGGAATTAATCCTCCAAAGTCACAGTAATGTGTGCGCTACGGCCCGGCTTTGTAGCATGATAATGTGCCATTCGGGTTGCGCCCCTCAAATAGCGAAGGGAACCATTACGCACCTCATCGGTGTTTAGTTTATTTGTTTATGTTTATCTAACGGTGGCCGATTTTGTGCGCCGTTTTGCAACAAATGCGCAGCGACCCTGAAAATATTTGGACAGTACTGTTTGCAAATTAAATAAAACCGATAAGTGAAGTAGTCAAACCGTAATATTGAATATCATCGGCCTCGCCCCTGAACCGGAGGCGATCACACACGGACCGGGGGCTGTTGTTTGATAATTCCGGTCCCAAATAAAGGGTCCCCCAGTAAAACCCCAGCGAAAGTGGTTCCAACTTCGGTGACACTCTCGGTGGGACAGCGACAACCAATGGACGTGTACAATAAATATAAATCGCTCTCTTCCGTCAGCCCGGGTTTGCCGGCCAATCGATCGGTCGGCCGATTCCGGTGAAGCCGTCCGCCAGTTCACCGGAACCGGCCCTCGCCCAGTGCTTGTGAGTCCTTAATCTAATAAAACACAGACACACAGTGAGCGGATCCACTCCATCACCGGCACGGGTCGGATCCGGCCAAGGCCTAAGCGCCGGTGGAGGTTCCGGATCCGTCGCCGTTTTCATGGTGATGCTCCACCACGGACGACGGCGACGACGACGACTCCGGGGTCCGCCTAAATGGATGATCAGCCATATTGCGTGAGTCCTTCACCGGAAGGCCCGACTTCACGGCCGACAGCGTGTTTGCCCGATAACCCTGTTATCGCCATCCCATTTCGGAATGCGAGATCCGGGAAAATGGGCCTCTCCGAATGTGCCGACCGTTTGATTGTTGTTCTTCTTTCGGTAACGAATCCTAAATAATCGAATCGAACATCGCTACACTGGGATTGCGTCAACGGTACGGAAAAATGAAGAAGCAACGCCGCCGCCACCGCCGCCGCCGGACGGCTTAACCGGGGATTGGAGTTTGGGATCAAAACCGTTATGAATCGAACGGCACGCTTCGAGTCCTTCAGCCACCGCCAGCCGGCCGGTGGATCGCTCACCACTCGATTCACAAGATCCAATCTGGGATTGCTCCTTTGCCCGGCCGGCCCCGACTGGTGCTTTTGAATGGGAAACTTAATCCGCCGAATTCTAACCTTATTAATTTGACAGCCATTGTTGTGCCCGGAATAACTTTGGCGCTTCCCACTAATCTCCTTTCGGCGCGGAATTCGGTGCTGCTTTAACGCTGCTGCTTTCTGGTGCCTTAAAGACATGGCCGCGATTGCCGCTATTTCAAGGCAAAATCATCGTAATTCAATTAAAGGTTATAATCCGCCACCGAAAGCACCGGTAATCCTTTTACATCAACAGGATAAATAGTGCGATCAAACAATTAGGATAATGAAAAAAGGCTGTGATCCATCGGGACGATAGCGTAGCGTGTAGCGTGGTGCAGTTTCGTGGTGCAATAACAGACGGTTGTTGGAAAAGTCGTACGAATCGCGCCGGCTGGTTCTTGGAAATAATTAATAAGCCTCGTTCCTCGGTAGCACTGTGACGCGTTCCTTTTGTCCGTCCGTCTGTGAATCCGTCCGTGATGACCGTGATGAGCGATTGGCTCGTTTGTGGATTTTCGCCAGCATCTTGCCGGTCCGGAGTTCAGCATTCGCAACGCAACTGTTTGATCTGCTAGCTCGTCGCATCGTCGGAACATGGGCGGCTCCGGGACTGCTGCCGGTGTTGCTCCGGCTGCTGCAGGCAGGCACTCCAGACACACGATGTCGGTGCTGCAGATACACGCGCCGTCCCGGGCGTCTTCGGTTGCGTTGCGAGTGAGGTGATCCTTGCTCACACGGGCGCGCCACGCTCGAACATCGACGGCGAACACGGACACCACACGGACTCGTTGAGGACGCATTCTTGTCTGTTCGCATCTAATCGCACCCGTCACTCGACAAGTGAAGTGGAAAATGGCACGTCCGCCAGTCGCCGCCGCCAGCCAGGCACTGCGATATCGATACGCTCAGGGGAGGAGCAGGGCGAGCCGGTTCTTGTGCGCTTCGCAAATCCTAATTGGTGCCACACATGCCGTTCCGAGATTTCATTAGTGGAGTAATGAACAAATCATGACGCGAATGGTTTTTCGTTACGGAGCGAGCGGACACCGCTCCTTGATCGTGCAGTGATCTTTTTGCAGATCACATAATGTTGGTAAAACTTCTCTCGCACGTTAATGGTCTTGTGGTTGTGTACTAAAGTGCCAAAACTCCAAGTTCTTGACAGTTCGGAGCACTACTGAAAACAAATCTAACCGGAAGAGTCCGACCGCACAGACCGAAATCCAATCCGGAGAGCGCTCTTCCGGCAATCTGGATGCTTTAACAACAATTGTTCCCACTTTTCCAAATTGATCCAACAGAGACTAGAGTACCAATCGGCGCCAGCACGAGCAGGCGAAGCGCCCGAAATACGACGACACGACCGACGTAAATCGGGCAGAGAGAGCTAGAGCAACGACGTCCCGAGCGCTAGAGCTTTCCGTTAATTGGAAATAAATTTCCATGTAATTTGATTACGCCTTTCGAAGCGTTTAATTATTCATCGAAAATAACACCTTTACTGTTCCATGCTACCGACCGGGGCTGACGGGGACGAGCCGGCTGGCAGAGGAATTTTAGCAATGTGCCCCGCACTTGCGCCCGGTCTAATGACAGCCGGAAGACGTGAAGTGACTACCACACATGCGTGCCGTGTCAGAGGGAGCTTTGGGTTCCAGGATCACCCGGATTCTGTGATGGTTTGCGATATCGCTTTCATCCCTGCCAGCCTCGGTACGGGTACATGTTGTGCTGCGTGCTGCTATCAGGAAGCGCAGTTTGTTTGCAATTTATTACACCCAGCAGATGAGCCCTGTTGCTCATCTAGGATTAACGCCAGGCCATGGCCAGGGGTTTTGCTAAGCGAAGGGCAATGTTTGGTCTTGATCGGTGCTTTAATGGGTGTGCTCTTCCGTTCCTTTATTAAATTTATATTTAATTCAGGAGATTGCGGCACCTTTATGAGCATGGAACAAATGTTTTGCTAAATTAAAATGTATCCCAGAGCATCAGCTCTCCGGAAACTTATTTTGGCAAACATGTGCCACTAATCATCTCGGGGCGGCTATCGGGAGAAGTTTGCTTTGAAAAAGGCACCCCGGCTCAATTGATCTTTCCCAGCCTGAGCCAGCTGAGGCGCTCTCCATTAAAGAGTGATTTCACAAGAGTTTCGTGGTTGGCCCGGGGAACACGGACCACCTCGTCGAGTCTCATCATAATCCAATTACAGTGCGCACACACACCGAGCAGCCTCGGTGATAAGTGCAGTGTTAATGGAAATTTAATCCTTCTTCCGTTGGCAGGCAAGCAAAACTCCGGCTGAACAACTGCCAACTGTTGGCTGGAGTCGAGAAATAGATTTTAATTGGGCAACAATTGATCCCCCGAACTCGGCAGCAGCTGGCAGCCACCACACAGGCCCAAAAACCTGCAACAGGTTCGTCGATCATCGTTCGTCGAGAGAGAGAGAGGGTTGGTTAAGAAACCCGATAACGATCGGGCTTCCTTCCGCAGCTTTCGGGTAGCTCCGTGTGGTTAGGGAATTGATTAATGGTTCCATATCTCCGGAATCGTGGAGCGACTTTTCGGTGGTGAATGAACATACGATTGCATAATGAATGGAATCATTCACCGGAACTCCGGAACCATGGAGCCGATTCACCGTTTCACTTTGCCACTTGTGACAAATGAAACTCCTGGGAAACCCGATGCCAGTTCGGTCGAACCACAAAACCGAACCACCCTCGACCACACCCTCCCTCGACCACATTCGAAACATTTTCAATTTGCTTCCCAGAAATAGAAACAAAAAAATGCGCCTCCAGTCGTCGTCGGAGTCGTCGTCGGGGTTTTGGTTCAAGTTTATCAACAGCACACCAACCCCGGACGACCGGATGCCGGAGAGCTTTTCTGTTAGCCGTGGCCACTAGCGCCTGTCATGTGCACGGGGTACGATTGCCTTCCACTCCTAAGGGACCCCCGGTAGGGCTGCATCCCGAGTTTGTCCCTTTTTATTGGGTCCGAATTTCTTTTTCGCTCGCCCACCCGCCCGAAGTGTGTCCCGAAAATAGTCCGCAGTCGTCCGGGGGAAGTCAAATTATCCGGCGAAAATAAAACCAATAGAAATAAAACAGCACGATGTGTCGCAATGCGCGTTCATCGACGCCGAGCCGACGGCCGAGCATCGTCTGTGTGGAGGGTTAATTGATTTGAGCCACTATTTTCACTTCCTTTGCCGGGTGCTTCTAAAACTGGCTGCTGGAGCTGGAAGTGGCCAACGGTCGCTCCGGTCTCCGGAGCACGGACGCGTCGCTTCGGGAGTACATATCTCGGCAGCAATCGAGCCACCGAAATCGATCGCCTTTTCTTTGGGTTGGCAAAATTTTCCACCCGGAGAACCCGATCCGACCCCGGTCACAAGCCGTTCGTTAGGAACATTGTGTTCCTAGTTTCTCACTCCTAATGCTTTTTTTTCGGGTCCGAAATCCGAGTGCAATCGAGGGGGGGGGGTCGACTCCGGGCGTAAATCGACGAATCAGTGCGACGGATTTTTCGGCTTTAATTTGATTTCCCCCGATTCCTTTGCTTGGCTGGCCAGCTGATGCCCCTCGGAGCCGTTGCCATGAAGAAGCCGCGTGACGCGTGTGAAGGAAGAAAACATATTTTCGAACTCAATCCGCACATCGGCTGCCAGTGAAAGGTTTGCTCGATTGCACAATAAAGGCCAGATCGATGAGATAGAACTACTAAAAGCGCAAGGCAGAGAGAGCGAGAGACTCGGAACCAGAAATCGGAATGCGCCGAGGAGCACACCTTCAAAGAAAATAGACCCGTCAAACTCGTGACGCGCCCAACACGGACTAATCAATTTGGGGCGGGCTCACTTTGGGTGGTGCCAAGCCGTCGCTGTGGTCCCAGTTTATTAACTGATTGTCACGTGATCAAATTGACAGCCATTGGGGAGTTACAATTTTCAATTTACTTGTCAAGCGCACAAGGCCCGGTACCGGTTTCTAATAAGGCGTTGGCTATGGCTCTCTCGGGCTCGGCCCCAGACTGGATACGGTTTCGATTTCCGGCCGGCAAAACAAAAACATCAATCGGTTGATGGGAGTTCTGGGGTCGCGCGTGTCTGAGGGTGAAATTGAACCACTTCGTTCTAGGGCACACTGGGACACTGGGAATTAAATTATAAACGGGCCAGAACTCGAAAACCGGATCGGACACTGGATGCTTTGCGTTAAACTTAATTATCGGTCGTGGTTAATTTGTGTCCGAAGGTCTTGCCGTCCAAACGGGGAAGGTGCTCGCGTAACACACCTTCTCGGCGAAACAATCGCGGCTAGCAGGAGGAAATAATCCGTGCCGACTGCTTTTGGTCGAAGCACTCTCTCATTTTCTGAAATTACCAGCCGCCGCTCGGGATTCAATTTAAATTAATGGGTTTTCGGTAGGGCGCGATGATGGATTTTCGATTCGGGCTCCATAACCTTCGCCCACACGCCGTCTCACGGCGAAACATCAAAGCGCAGTAAATTTTCCCGTAATTGAATATTTACTGTGGCGCCCGGCACAAACACACCGTTTTCCCGGGCGGCGGCACCGGCGCACCGGAACGAGTTGTAAATTGGGCGAAATAAAAGAATGGCACATGATTAGAAATACAAAAGCAGCGCGGCCCGGAGTTATCTGCGCTGCTGAGCTGCTTATCGTGCTGTGTTTTATGCGCCGACACCAACCCGTGTAGCAACTATACATTTGGCATTTGTATGCTTCAAAGGATGCCCGGGGAAAACTGGGACCGGGACGGACCGACGGAGGTTTATCTGGCCATAGGAAAACAACTGAATGAGAGCAGCGATAGCACTCGAGCGCGGCCGCACCGTAGCTCTCCGTATCGACGTCTGTCCTCTGTGTCCTAGTCCGGATTTGTTTTTCTATAAACCTTCCCCAGTCGTCTCATTTGAAATTCCTATTTCGTCTCCCGTTGTTTTTCCGCCGTCCTTTTCCGCCGTCCTTTTCCGTCGTCCCATTCGGTGGAGCATATTTTCTAAACCATTCCGAGGCAAAAAGTGCCACTTTCTGGTTAGTGTTTCTTGTGCTCATGATATCATTCATGAGTGATAAAATAAATAAAACCGAAAAGAGGAGAAGTTCCCCAGAACGGGGATTTTTCCAGTCCCTTGGCGATGATGCGGCGGTGCCCATAATGCTGAAAGATCCCTTCTCAACGGACGTCGGCGTCGTCAGACCTTTGGATTTGGGAAAATGTTGCTGGCTCAACAGGACGATCGATCTCGGATGGCAGGAGTCGAGCCGAGCCGAGCATCATCATCATCGACAGGGCGGCTGGCGACAGGTATTGAGTCCTCTCGCCGTGCCGATTAGTAGCACACCAACACACACACACACGGGCGCGTGTGGGCCGCGTTGGGTCGTTTTAAGCCGATCAGAGGGAGATTTTATTCGTGAGTCGGTGTGTGAGCACGCTTCACTTCAGACGTGGCAGAAGGACGTCAAATTAATCAACAGCACCGTCACCGTCGGTTGACGTGATGGTTGTGTTTCGCTTTCGGGACACCATATGCAGGACTAGCCGGCCGTGACGGGGACCCTGCCGCCATGTTTGCTGGAAGGATTTAATGTAATCGGGCGACAACAGGCCGGCGCAGGGCTTTGTTTGTGGAGGGCAGCCAATCAATAGAATGTCCCGCAGCGCACACTGTGTGTGAAGCTTACCACGAAACGAAAGAAGCTTTGGTGGCGTGTGTTGCGTTCGTCCGTAACATTTGTGTGTTGAATCGCCAGTTTGAACAAAGAACGCGAGCGTAACGAACACAATAACATTGTGAAAACTAAATGAAACATTCTTTCGGAGCTGATTTCAACTTCCGCAGCAGAGATTGATGCGAAATCCTTGCTCCGTGGTCGTCGTTCCGATGATCCGATTCCGACAAATCAAAACACAAACCACCCGGCGGCCATAGGACGTGCGCGGTTCCGCTGGAAGACACAGTGTTGTTGGTTGCGCCCGTCATTTCATCCATTGTACACGGTCCTGTCCGACGATGGTCCGCTTTCGCCTGCACCGCGATGCTGCGCCCGGTTATTCCACGACTATGCGGACGACGCGATGCAGCAAAGTTAATTGCATCCTAGATTTCGAATTTCCCCCGGGCGCAGACCAGTGGAAAGCTCTTATCGCGCGCTTTCCCTCGGTCGGCTCGGAACTCAGCGTGGTGTGGCTTTCGCTTTTTTACAGCCTCTTCCGTAGCGCAGAGAGGCCGTCGCAATCGTTTGCTCATTTTTGGCATGTAACTGCTGCCGGGGGATGCTCGGCCCGGGAAGCTCTGGAGTCTGACCAGCACCTTCGCCAGCCGCAAGGACCCTCGAGGGTGAAGTGATAAGTGCTAAACAGCCCGCAGTTGCGGTCGGTTTCCGCTTTCCGCGAGGTGTTTGTGGCTTTCGGTCGTTGAGTAGTTTAGTGGAGCGCGCCTGATATGCGTCCTATTGTTCGAGTGCCGGGCCGCTAATGGTGTGAAAATCTTGCCTAGTTCGGTTCCTTTAACATTGATTAGTTGTTTGACACCCCACGCCGGACCCGAACGAAGCCTTTTAGGGGTTTAAACTTTAAGGCACTTACCACAGTCAACTTTTCCACTCTATTACTTCAACGACTACGAGCGAAACATTCTTGAAGCACTTTTTAGCTACTCGGCCTCCGCCACCGCGAAAAGTTTGCGAAAAATTACTCCACTGACAGCTGCGGTGAACGGCGCAACAAGGCGTCGTCTCGTCCGGGAACTCCGGCTAGTCCTGCTGGAAAAACCACTTCAAAGTGCTGGTCCGGGGATGGTTCGGCAATTCGGCTGACTTCGGAGTTATTAATCAATCTTGTTGCGGTTACCCGGGGGAAGCCCAACAGGACGGACCCAACTTCACTCTACATTGGCGCGAGGATTGGCCGTGCTACAGGTGCTACAGATTAGGTGCCTTCCCCGGGCCTTCCGTTGATCTGCGAGATTTCGAGCCCAACTTTTACACTGATTTCCATAATCGTGTGGCCTTATCAACGATGTACAACGCTTTGACAGCTTTCTCTCTGGGCTCGCGCGTAGCGGTTACAGATAAGACGCCAATCGGCTTGCCATCAATCTCTAAACGTCTTATTTTAATTATGTCCCATTTTCGTGTGCTGCTCCTCGGGGCGGACTAAGACGTCAACGCGGTCGGGATCAGAATCGAGCATCTCTCTAACGAGCGTCTGGCGATGATAAGCCTCTATCGATCACGGCCTTACCCTGTGCGATGTATTTCGCTACCGTGCCCAATATCCGGTGGCCCTAATCTCGGTCCCAGAGACGGAGGCATTTCATTAAGTTCAAGCACCGTGACGGAAAGAGTAAATAGAACGCACCGGAAAGGGTAGCTAGGAACTCCCGCGATAGGCCAACCCGCGGTGCCAGTTGGCTGTTGTTTCGTAAATTTGGTGATCCATTAAATGTTATTTGAAAAGTTCTATTTACGGCCGTGCCGGCTTCCGGGCTTGCCGGAGAACCTTTCACCGTGTGCGTCCGCGCTTTCCGTTTTCCGGGCTTTCGGCCGGCGAGCGCACCTTCGCGGGCGAGGGACGATGAAGGTGCAAAGTGACGGAGAAAAATCTGTTTCGGGAACTTTTCTTTTGCCACAAGTGTTGCTACCGTCAAGAACTGGCCAGAGAGAGAGAGAGAGAGCGAGAAGACCGGAACCACTTTGTGTGACTTGCCTGTGTTCTGTTTTACGTCCTCTGGCGCTTGTGTTTTTTGTTCGCCGTTACTCCACGTTTGTTGTCGGCCCGCTGGCCGGCCGGCGGGCGTCCCAACGAGTCCCAGGTTAGAACCTTTCAGCGATCGGAGGGAGACTCGTTCGGATATAGTAGGAATAGGGCAATAAAAGTGCAATTTATCTTCGCACGAGTGAAAGTTACCCGTCGGCCGTGTGAGCTGGCATTTTGCAGCGCCCCAAACCCCGAAGCGAAAGCGGGGATCAACGAGGATGCCTCCCCCACGGTCCGTCCCTCGCTACCGGGTCTGAAGGATCTGATGAGTGATATTGTGGTGAAGTGTTTTGGACGGCACGTTGAGAACGGTGAAATAAACAACGCTTCTCGATGTCACAACAAGGCCACCGGACGGGCGGGACGGGGCGGTCCTAGTCCCGCGTCCTAGGGCACGGCGAGAGTGAAAAATGAAGGTGCCGCTGTGTGCCACTGCAGTCGGTCCCGAGGCACCGCACTTCATGAGGCCGCACGGTGGGAAAGAAAAAACGAACAGCGCCACAACACAACACACACGGTCTGCACGGTCTGCTAATAAAACATGGCTTACTGCTTGTTTTGCAATAACACAAAAAAGGCACATGTCCTGGAAGTAAGACAGGCAAGAAAGCAACCTAAAAGACCCGCAGAGGATTAGGCCTGTTCCGGAACGTGTGTGTGTAACGGTGAAAAACATAAAATCTTTTCATCCCATGGCCGTGTAGCCCAAAAATCCTTCACAATCCTGTTCCGTCCTGTTACCGGTCTGATGGGCCACGAGCATGATTTTGATGGCATTGTTTAAAGCGCGCCGCGACCTTCTCCGTTGCACTTCGCTTTGTACGGTTTTTTGATAATTTTATGTTTTCTTTTTACGCTATTTAATCGGCCTTCATCTTCTGTTTAAACTATTTTAATATTATCTGTTTTGCTTTTTGCGTTTTCTTATTTCCTCTGTACTTTAAAACAATCGTTTTTCTGTTCACCTTTACTTACTTCAATGCTTACTATCATGTTCTATCGTTCGTTTTAGTCCTTTTCTCTTTTCTACCTTTCCACCTTAAGAATGTCCTAATTAAATCGAGCATTCTTTTGTGCAACACACTTCACTGTTGTTGTTTCCGTTTTGTTGCTCTTGCCAATGCAAAGTGTGGTTTCATGTTCAAAGAATCCTTTATGTTATATCTTGTCCTCCTAGTATTGTTCGCATTGTGCTTTTCGGAATAGAACCAATTGACAGCAGTGTCTGTTAATGTCGGCCACGGCCACGGGAACTGGAGCCTGGCGCATCAAAGGCGCACCGCACGCTTCTTACGGCTCCGGTGCTCCCGGGAGTGCTTTTAATCAATTTCACATTTTCAATCGACAAAAGCGATCCGTTGCTCGGATCGGCGCGGTTCGCAGGATGAGACGAATTCAATATCCTGAAACCCTGGGAACGACGGTACCCGGCCACCACCGCCGGGGACCTCAATCACGGAGATAGCAAAATTGTTGACTCGTGTCGTTGGTGATGAAGGCAAGCAGCATCCGGCACGAAGCTGTAGCCCCTCTGTCACTCGTGCTCCCGCAGCTTCCGAAGGCGAGGCAATAGTTGACACGACGACGTCGACGGCGAGGACGTCGACGGAGGTACCGTGGTACGCACGCATAAATCACCTTTTCTCAGAAAAGGGGTTTTCGGGTGCTGGTGCCGGTGGTTCATCATTCATTTTGCAGACCACCCACCCGGTTGGCACCCCGGGACGTGCGGGGGAAGGATAACATATTTTCATCCTTTCGCCACGGTGTCGACGCCGCCGGCTTCAGCATAGATTGCAGGGTGACATTTTCACCTCTATTAACGCACGCATATGTTCCCGAGGCACGATCCCGAGCCGGTGCAGGTGCCGGTGGAAAGTGGATTTTGCTTTTAGCTAAACGGTTGCCCTGCGCTGCGGTGCACTGTGGCCTCTCGGTCACACCCGACTCGCAGCAGCAGCAGCATAATGCGCCAGTACGCGAACGCCCGAGCCCTTTTAGGACGATGTGTACCATCACCCGGCAAAGCATTAGTTGTCGTTGGCGTGCGGGCGGGCGGGTCCTGGGCCAACCAAATTAACCGGCACACGGATGCCAAGAAAACGGCGGCGGCGGCGGCGGAGGGGCCAAGTAATAGATTTATTACGGGGTCGAGCATATGTTGCGATGCACGGGACGTGTGCCTCCTTGTCACGTGCGGCGTGACGGGAGCGCCGGAAGTTAAGTGCGCGCTCGAGTAATTTGCGTGACGAATGTGGGAACGGTTGCACATTCGTTTATTCTCTCAGACTTCACTTAGTGTCGGGGACGGGAACTTACCAGTTTCCCCGTGGCAAAGCCTTAAGCCTATTGCGCTCAGCGGTAAGAGTTTCCTAGGAAAAGCCTAACCTTGTACCGATCGGGATCGATTTTTATTTCAAAAGTCCATTCCAAGAAGCTTCATCCGTGCGGGGTCGGGGCCCGCCCTTAAGATAAACCGATTCCGGAAGACACCCAGGGCCAGGGCCGATGGATAAAGTCGGTTAGGTCGGTTCAAAGTTTCCCGTCCAGCAGCAGCAGCCAACCAGCGGGCGGGCGAGGCTTTGAAAGCTTTTATCCAGTCCGAAGTTGCTACAGTGATGGGCCAAATTGTAGCACCACTCACGCAGACACACACACACACGGAACCGGACGTAGTAGTTCTGAAGCCATTAAACAACAGTTCCATTACCCGGGCCGGGGTCCGTTTTGTGTCGGAAAAATCACACCGAAACTCACTTTCACGTGTCACGGCCTGTTTGATGCGGGTTTTTCTTACTCCTTGGTGTAGCGCCTACGAGTTTCGGTAAAGTTTCGCGCGTGTGTCTGCCCTGACGATGGGGCTGGAACACGAGAAGCTGGTACGGTCGGTGGGTAAAGTTAGCGCAATTTCATTTCCTCCGGTGGCGGAAGCCACAACAAAATCTCCGAAGCCGCGAACACACATATGTGCCGTAGAGTGCCGCATTCGTTGGTCGGAAGTTGGGCCACGGGTGGGTACCGGTGCAATGCCTGGGTCCGTGTCCCCGCGTCGTAGCACCGTGGGCTGCGACACTTTGATCTTGCGATACCCCACGCTGAGCAGCAACGGCGGCCGTATATGGGGGGTGCTAGTGCGTCGAAGAGTGTCACCTTCGTGGCCCCGAGGAATGGGGCAACCCGCAGCGTAGTACATTCGCCAAATGAATGTAATTACACGTGTCGGGGCTGACAAAAACATCGATAGCAAACATGTCCCACTTTCGCGCGAGGTACGTGCGTGCCGGCGGATGACGTTCCTCTCGTGGGCAGGATGCCCGCCCGTGGACGACCGGCGGCTAATGGTCTGCGTGCCCGCGAAGCTCCACGCGCATCGGATGGGATTCCTTGCATCGGAATGAACTTCTTGTTCCATCAGCGCGCACAGCGTTGGTTAATTATCGGATGGCGGATTTGAGCGCCGGAAGGTAACGCTCGTGAAAAGCCAACGTAATGTTACGTTTGTTGCCATGGAATGGAGTCATCATTGTGGGTCGTTAGATGATAGGAGTTTCAAAATTGTAAAGTTTATCTTTCAATAGCCATTATTGTGGTAACTGGAGTTTCCGTCAATCAATGCTAATTGAAATCTCAAATTACAGTTCGTATTTTACAACGGACGGTTGACCGGTTTGGCGAACAGTTTGATTCTGGTTAATGCAATCGATATCGGCGCCATATTTAAAACTCATTGTTTCTACTTTTTCCTACCAAAAGACGACGTTCAATTGATGATTCTATTTGGTGGTTTAATGCTTTTTGCTTTAATTATATTAATCTGCAAATTAATTAGTTCGGTTTTACAATGGATGGCATTACTCGCAAAATGTCCACAATTTTGGTTTATGAAATATGTTTGACAGCTACTGTCATTACGCATCTAACGCAGTATAGTTTTTTTGCTAAAGTAAACAACACCTTTTATAAGCATTTGAACATGTCAAGTTTTGTTCCTTGTAGAGTAGTTTTGCGGGGAGTACTTTTTCATTACTGCTTGCACGGCAGCAAAAGGGGTTCTTGTACCGAATCGTCACTGGTTATGAAAAGGGGAGTTATTACAAGAATCCTAAACGCAAAAAACCCTGCATACATTTATTCCTTGCGCAAAGGTTATGCTGTGCATATGGTGGGATATGAAAGGTGTGGTATACTTTGAGCTTTTAAAACCTTATTAAATTGTTGAAGGACATCCCATAAACCACAATTAATGCATTTGAAGTAAAGCTTTGGCCAAAACGACGGAAATGGGATAAAAGACATGATAAGCTGATTTTTAAAAAGGCAAAACTCGATCCCACATCGCAAAACCGGTCAAAACCTATCTCGAAAATGTCGGATGGGAACTATTAACCCCCCCGCGTATTCACCAGATGTTGCTCTTTCTGACTAGTATTTGTTCCGTTACATGAGTAACGATTTGGCAGCACAGCGGTTTTTCTATTAAAGGTATAGAAAAATGGGTCTCTGACTGGATCGCTGATAAGGATAAGAATTTCTATCGACACGGAATCGAGGAATTACCCGAAAGATGGGAGAAAGTAGTAGCTAACGACGATAAATACTTTCATTAAGGTAGTCATACGTTTTGTTGTTGTCACAAATGTCGAATAAAAACCGAACTAACTAATTTGCAGACCTAATGTCATAAGTTGCAAATATTTAACACCCAAAACTTGCGTTCAAACTCAATATTATCGTTATAAATAATGGATGATTCAATGTCGAATCGAGTGAATAAGGTTCCAGGCAATTTTGTATAACTTTTGGCTTTTATTAACCGACTTTTCTGCAGTGATGTGTTCCTTTACACCCCAATGATTCATCGCGTTTAAGTTGTTCACAATTTTACAATTATTTATGCTTTGAGAAACGGTTTAAGATGATCACCTTTGCAGCATAAGCAGCTTGTCTCTTACACATTCCAAAGCCCCTTAAGCAAACACAAGCAAAAATACATTAACCAAAATTTAAAACTTTGATCTGTTTACGTGCCGAAATGGGTCCTCTTCCTTTGTCACGTAAATGAACAATTCCAGGATAACTTCCCTTTCAAGCCGACCACTTCCGGGCACACCGGCACTCGTTGATGATTCACGTCTCAAACCGTTTCTCAACCTGCCAACACACCCACAGACACTCAATTCGTCAGTATGTGTGTGTGTGTGTCGTAGTATTTTGTCCTCGTCGTCTTAAAAAGAAATTCGAAACACTCCTTGAGCCGTGAGCCGCACATTCTCTGCCTCGAAAAAGGATGCGCACCGCCACCAAGGCACTGGCTTTTTTATGACTCTTATTATTATTATTCAACGGTTCCCAACAGTTGTCCCTATTGTTTTTCTTCTTTTTTGTTTCGCCGCGTCCGGAAGCCGCCACGACGCCGAAGCCGACGGTGTGGCGGATCTGCTTCAGATTGCTTCAAAGCGAGAAGCGCCCGCGGAACATCAAATAAATGTCACAGTTGAGTGGCATCTCATGTTTCGCTGATATCGCGCGCTCGCTTTTCGTCGGAGATTTTTCCGCCTAACGAGCCTCTAACGCACACACACGCACGCACTCGCGGCCGGCAATGGGTGCAGGAAGGAGTTGAGGCGAAGTTTTTGTCCCCGGCGTGGGCCCGAGCCCGGTTTTGTCGTTTCAAGTTCCAGCGAAGCCGCCACCTCCGCCTGGCTACGGTCGAGTGAAATGATAAGAAAAGGATCTTTAGCGAAAGTGTGCCCGGAATGTTACACCCGGCCGGGGCCAAGTGATGGATTCATGGCATTCTTTCGGTGGCAACTTTCCACCGCCTTCTTTTGCGGTGTTGGGTTTGAGAGAATTAAAAATGTTTACGAGCCCCAACCCCCCCTGGGGGGCATTATTCAAAAGCCGTTGGTCATTGAGTGGATCAATCGGGTGCACTTGAGTCTAGACACTCAAACCAAAGGCCACGTCTCGAAAGCCGCGATTGGCGAATCAAACAGATCCATCAATTTACCTAATTGGCTCTTCGTTCTCTTACAACGCCGCACGCCGCTGATGGCTCGTCTTGTGGTCACTCTTCCCCAGATACTGATCGGATTCAGTTCCGATCTTCCCAAAGTGTAGCCAAACGTAGAGCCACAAATTAAATTGCTTTATATTTGCAGATCGTTTAAATGCGGCAAAGTTCCCGGTTCTCTCGCTATCTTGCCGGAGCTCCGGGCTCCCCCCGGGTAGAACTTTTCCTTCAAAGTGGGGAAGTGATCCTGGTGCCCGCCGTTGCCGCCACGGGTTTGCAATGCAATTTGGCTTATTTCTTGAAGAACGACCGGAACGACTAGAAAGAATCAACACGGCGGCTAGAATAAATGTTTTACCAAACTTTGCGACTTGCGATGCACAACCACACACAGACCAGACAGACGGTGCCGCTCGGTTGCGCCATTATTTCCACCGTCCAATTTAGCTGCCGGTCGCTGCCGGCTGACATTTGTGTTCCATCTTTACGGCGCCGTCGTCCTCGTCCTTATGCCGTACGTGCGCGTGGCTTCGCGACACCGCCCGAAGGACACACAACCGAAGCGCAACCGAATCACATCACCCGGAGGTGTGCCGGCGGCGGTGGAGATGCCGGAGAGACATTGGCATGATTGCATGATTTATGCACCGACTGACAGTTGACTTCCGGTTTCCGCAAAACGTTTCTTTACAACTCGCCCCGATGGTGGATAGTGTTTCGTTCGTTTGCCGTCTTTCGGGCCCGAAAGCGATGGCGTTTCTTTCGTGGGTTTGGCCGAAAAGAAGCGCTAGAGAGCACCGGTGGCGTACGCTGAATGCATTTAATGAATTTCGAGCTAATCGGGTGGGGTAAGAGCGAACCGGAACCGGAAACGGCACAGCGAGTATGGGCACAGCAACGTGCGCTTTTATCGCTCGCTGAAGCTAAAGGATTATGCATGCACCGGTTGTTCATCAATCAAGCCGATTGTTTTCCCCGAGCGCGTGCTGAATGGTCGACAGCCAAGGCCACAGAAAGTGGATCAACGATCTATCAATTAAGTGGGCAAAAAACGTGGCCACTATCTTATTAGATGATTATCGCGTTAATTGCGATGGGCTGCGATAACTATTATTATCCAGATTGCACCACTAATGGAGCAATTATCGTTTCGTTTCACTCAACCGCGAGTCGCGTTTTCCGCGATTAAGCATTCGATTCGCGCCATAAGGCCGGAGTACTCATGTGCTCCTGGTATGGTTTATGAGTGCAAAAGAAGAAGCTTTTACTTCCGCGAACGAGAGATGAAAACCTCGGCCTGGCCCCTCCGGCGGCTCAGGTCGAGATGCAACAATCCGTCGATAATTACACGACCCCTGTGCAGCTTCAGCTTCAAACACGCGCAGCTTTCAAATGCATTTTAGCGGAAGTTGTAGAGCGATGCTGATGTTGCTACTCAGCCCCCGGCTCAGCGCAGATGAGGGCCCACTCCGAGCACCGCCGTTCGTTCGATCGGCATTAATGGTCCTTTGTTATTCTTCTCCCCGCGGGCGTGCGGGGTGCGTGATCATAAAAGGTGCTCGGTGCATGATTGCCGGATCGATTTTGCCGTGGCAAAAAAGTTGGAAAATGCGGTCGTTGGTCGGACGGTGTGTGTGGAGCAATCGATGAGAGTGCTCTTTATGGCCGGGCTGATGTTAATGGCGTCGGCTTTCTGTGAGTAATTTCTCTAATCGAGACTCACTGGGGATGAATCATAATGATTGTGGCGTAGTAAAACAAGTGATGACAGTTCCCGCCGGTCCTTTTGCCTACATAATCCTTTGTATCGGCGCTATTATTTGGTGCCAAAAATAAAGGAAGATATTTTTGAGCTCGAATTCCGTTTACTGCGACAAATTAATTCGCCAGCCAGCGAATGAAGACAAAGACCCCATCGCCGCGCAATCAACGTGCAATATTAAAAGCATGACTGCGAAAAAATAGAACGATCAGCGACTCCATTCTTTGCCCGAGTCTCTCTCTCATCTCGTCGCGTTAAATATAGACCGGGTGAATCTTAAGAAAACTTTGCCCGCCAGCAGTTCCCGTTGCGAGTTCGAACGGAATCAAACGAACCTGCGACGACAACGACGGGTTTTTGTTTATCTTTCGATTAAAAATCATATCTCACCCAAGCCACCCATCGGACCCACGAACAATGCGAAAGTATGCTCGCCGTGAGATAAAGTGGAAAGTTCTATGCGTCCTGGGGGAGGCCAACCAACCGCACCACCACCATCAACTCCGGGAAGCCGGTCCGCCAGCTGGTTGACAAATTAAATGTAGATTAAACGCACCTCGCTCGCGCTCGTGTGAGGACCTTCGAGCAAAAACCACATTACCGGTGGAATGCCTTGGCACTTGGCGCTGTCGCCGCCCATGGGCCGGCCGGCGGCCCACTCCTTCCGAGCCTCCATCATTGGGGAGCAACTTCCCCGCCGGAAAAAAAAGAAACGGAGGGACGAAATTAAAAATACTCTCACGCTGGCGGAAAGTTATAATCGCTTATAATCCTTTATCCGGAAGCCATAATTTCCCCGGACCGGGCCGGAGCACCTGCTGCTGCTCCGGGTGGTGGTCGCGGCGGTGGCATGGAGAATGCCACCCTAGTTTAGAACACCGGTGCCGGCATTTCGGTGGAAACGGGACCCCCGACATGGCTCCGACATGGCAATCGCCCCGAATTCCTGAACGGATGCGGTACCATCGCCGGCGCATCCAGCGCATGGCAGGAAAATTATGACAGAACACCGGGGACCCGGGCGCGAGGGACCACCATCAGGGGGGGGGGTCCCTGGGCTGGGCGACGGGTGTTTAATTTTCTCCCTGCCGGCGCTAAAAACACTGACGACATCAACAACGGAGACGACGACGACGATGAGCCACCTCGAACAGCTTCTGGCAGACTCCGTACGGAAGAACGCGGCCGTTAATGCTCTCCCAGGCACAGCGTGCAGCATGCTCGACTTCTATTGCACCCGGGCCGGGCTCCACTCGGTTACACAGCACGCTGTTGGAGCCGGAAAAAAATTCCCCGGAGCCACCGAGACTTCCGGCTTTTGGTGACGGTGACCGTGCCAGGGCTCCCGGTAGTCGTCGGACGTCGGTGTCGGAGAGAAATAGTTAGTGTTAAATGAAGCCCCACGCCCCACGGTGTGTGTGGCTGCAGGCCTGCAGATTGCAAGGTGCGGAGTG
>NC_069144.1:5678723-5716249 GCF_943734635.1 Anopheles cruzii
TGACCTGGCCGGCTGTTTCTCCAGACCTCAACCCTATTGAGAATGTTTGGGGAATTCTAATCGAGAGATCTATGCGGATGGCAAGCAGTACGAAAACTTACAGACGCTTGAAGTGGCGATTAGAAATGCTTGGCGTTCCCTGTCGATGAACGTGCTAAAGAACCTATCCGAAAGTATGCCAAAAAGGATATTTCAAGTAATAAATCGTAGTGGAGAGGCCACTGATTATTAAAACATCATAATTGTTATTCATTTTTACTGGGTGGCCCTATTTTCTTGAATAATACATAATGAGTCTATCGTTTTGAAACAGCCGTTTTATCGTTTTTTGGCTCCCCAAGTCAAAATAATTTTTTTTTCGCAAAACCAAACAATGGATATTATTTCTTTTGCTAAATAAATCGATTCTCATCTCCGAAAAATCGGTTCAGCGTTTTATCTTAGCCTCAGTCTGAAAAAACGGGTGATTCTATCATTAGGAAAGCAGTGTAGTTAGTGTTAAATGAAGCCCCACGCCCCATGGTGTGTGTGGCTGCAGGCCTGCAGTTTGCAAGGTGGGGAGTGCCTCCGGAAACCTGTCGGAAAGTAATTGTGCCTAAGTTTGTATGAAATAATTTGCATGTGGTTTGGGCCGGCAGGGAGTCCTCCAGCTCAGCCGCCCTGGGTGGGTTTTTCGGGGCAGGACTGGAAGCTATCATAGCCCATTTTATGGCCTCGGTGCAGCAATCGCCAAACATGAACTCCTGCTGCTACTGCTGGTGCGAGGAAAGATTAACGCTGGTCTACGACGGTTTACTCCGGACCGTGGACAAACGGGCCGTGGGTCCATCTGTTTCATCTGTTTTGCGACTGCCGAGCTGTGCTCGCCCGAGCTCGGTCGTCCTTGGACGAAGTGGGCGAAACAATCTGCACCAGAAACCTCAAAACCACGGAAAATCCTCGAAAGAAACTCCGACCGGGACCAGAGCCCCGGCAGCCAATCCTCATTACATCAGATAGCCAGCCCGGGCAGTGGCGCAATGAGCAGCGCCGGGCTTGGGTCCTGCGTTCATCAGCAGCCCATCACCGGAACAATGGCAAAAACCTCGGCCTGGCTCTCGGACCGGGTACCATTAGCATCATGTGCTTTTTCCCAAATTTGCAAATCATAATACGAATGAGTGCGCACCGCTCTGGCCATGGCCGTGGCCATGGCGCGGGGTGCACGATAAATAGTAAATTAACTCGAGGGGAGTGCAAGGCGGGTGAAAATCCGTCCGGAAAGGATTTCTTTCAATGTGCGAACCACCAACAAAAACACTGGAGGCGCATTTTTTGTGCGCAGAATGGCGCACGATTTTGGGGAATGTTTCTGCAAAGCGCCTCCAGAGGCCACATGTGCGCTGCAGAAGAACATGCAGAACGAAGGCGCTTTAAATTAAAGCGTACGGTACGGCACGGGTTGAACCGTCCAATGAGCGTATGGCTCCCAGATGGTTCCGTCTTCGAGGTTGGACCGTGGGGCCCGAGATGAAAGAAGCTCCCCGAGCGCTTAATAACGTGCGTTACATAATAAACAGGAATTTTCTTCGGCTTATCAGTTCGTCCTGGTGACCGGAGCGCCCGGAACCTGGGGACGACTGGCACACCAGCTAGCCAACAGGAGGGATGGCATCGTCGTCTGCATTTAAAGCGCCACAACGTGCTGTGCTGTCCGCATCCTTATGATGCCCGGCCCGGCAGGATTGTAATCTGTGTGCGGGTTTACTACAAATTGTTGATATCATTTACGGTTTCATTATCGGACCCGTCCAGTAGAGGGGCCCGTATGTGATGAGCAGCTACTATATTGGTGGCTTCTTCGGCTACGGTGATTAAATTTAACGCCTCTTTGTCCCATCCGAATCCAGGAACTCCGAAAGGAAGATTAAATACTCAATCAAGGTATTATTAGTTAAAGCATTTTTATGCCTTTTCACAACTTCATTTGTTACAAGAGTCAACTCATAAGGAGAAGGAGAAAGATCTTCGGCTTCGAAGTTTCCATAACTCGAACAAGTTACGCCATCATAACCATAAATTTTGCACCATTTTATTTTCGTTGCGTTGGTATTAGTATAAGCTTATCCAATCCAATCCAAATTTTCATATTTGCAATTGCAACGTACTCCAAATTCATAAGAATTAAGATAAAAATTAATTAGGAAGATAAAACGGCAGATACGCACAATGACGGATGTGGCATGGCTGAGAGCTGGCAGCAAGTTCGGTGCTGCTTTCCTTTTCATAGCAATGAATGTCTAGGCTTCGCAACTCACGCTGCTCGGGTCCTGCAACTGACAACGGATCTTAAGAAAGCGTCTTAAAAGTCACAAAGCCAAAAGGCAGCAAAAATGGAGAGGAAACCCAAACCCGAACCGTGAGCAAGCTGCCCATTCATCAAACAATGAAAGCACAATTTATTTCAAACCAAAGCAACCGTTAAATTACATTTTAACTTACGGGGTCTGTCCACGTACGTCGCCAGACCCCGGCCCGGCCCAGCCCAACCCGGGCTCCGGAGTGAGTGTTCCGAGTTGGAAGAAAAGCTGGCCGTCCTGCTGGCCGGCCGTTGAGAACTTTGAAGTCCCGGAGAACAGCCCGGGCGCCGCTGATGCGGTGGTGGCCGAAAATTGAATAAGCTTAATTTATTCATACACTACGAAATTATCTTTACGGCTCACCAGAAATGAGCGTTTTGAGAAGTTAATTAACAATCTTTCACTTCGCTGCGCAGCGCCAGATGCACGTTCGCACCGCGGCGCGCCAAGATTATGAGATGATGTAGGATGGGGAACGGATCCCGGATATGTCCAGACCAATGATTAACCTTTCGGAGGTCCTTCGCACGCAGCAAGCGCCGGCAAACCCGGGATGCCGGTGGCAAAACGCGTAAGATATGCCTGGGTCGTCGTCCGCCAGCACCGCCGGCGAACGATGATGATGATGATGAAGTTCATCTGCGACCGACGACGACGACGACGGTCCTGCCAGGCATCCTTTCCCGGCCCTCATAGGCCCTCATACACAGAGTGCGAGCGCGTCCGAGGAATCATGAATAATATCTAGCCGGGGCCATCGAGTAGAGCTTCCCGTTTTTCATCTCCCGTCTTAGAGAAGATTTTACAGACCTAAGAAGAGGTCAGAAGACACACGGCTTGAGTTTGGCGAGCGCCTCGAGCAAGTCTTATCGCGGAAGGTAAGGACCCGAAGACTGTGCTCATCCCGTGCGCGCTTACCTTTCGAGCAAAGGGCCTTAGGAGCGGCCCGGACATGAATAGTTTGCACTGGAGCCGCGACCGCCAAAGGCGCGAAATTTATTTTGGAATAGTAATTTCATTAGTGGATTGAATCGCATAATCTCGTTGCAGAAATGGCACGACGCGCGGCGTATGCCGAGCGCGTTATTGACGCGTGGCGGTGCGCGGTTTTGCGGTGGGTAACGTTTGGCGCCTTGGGTCGGCCTCGGGGAATGCTTCAAAAGGCAACGCTCCAAAAGGGATGCCTCCGGGGAACACCTTGAAACTTATGTTGTGTTATGAACAATTGGATTTGGAACTCGGGCTTTAATCCCGAAGGCAGCACGGCAGGACGTGGCAGCGAAGCCCTACGGCAACGCAGAGCGTTAATGAAGATCCGTAATGAAGGCGGTTTGTGGAATGTCAACGGCGATGATGAAGATACGCCGAACCGGCCGGCTGGGTCGTGTCGCTCTTCCAACTCTTCCAGCCAAAGCGGGCCGCTTCCGAAGAACGGCGGAATCCGGCGTTAATCCCCGGGTAAGACTCCGAAGAATCGCCGCCTTCGCCGAAAGCGCCATTAAACCGGGTGGATCCTAATTTGATGAGGGACTTTAGCCAACGCGCACCGACCTTATCGCTAAACTAGATTTAAAAGGTACAGTTTACAGTTTCGCTTTTGCAATGTCCACGCCCCCGAGGCCGTGGACTCGGGTCCGTCACATTCCACGCTCAATTGGCACAATAAATACTGACTTCTCCGGCCCGAGATAATTCACTGGCCGGACCTTGTTTGCGCCGCAATTAGACTCCTCCCGACCCTGCGTCGGTCGGTAAGGGGTAGTGCTTTTTTGGTGCTCCCCCGAACCCGACACAAACGGGGCACGAAATATTGTTTCTGTTTTCCCCTTTTGCTTTGCTTTGTCCTTTTTTCTCGGGCGAACGGGGAAACTTTTCCAATATGAAAAATTAGTCGCCGACAGAAAGTTGCCACCGCCGCACCACCGAAAGGAAGGAAGTTCGGAGCCGAATACGGTGCGTTCGGAGCCCAAAAAAGTTTCACCTAATTAATGACGCCCTACCGCGCGCGCACACCGCACGCCAGAAGGATGTCCGCGCGGCAGACGAAATGAATTTCAACGGGTTCCCCAGCCAAGAGCTATCGCCGGAACCGGAAGCTCGGATTCCGGCTTTTACTTGCGTTCTTTTCGGTCCTGACTCTCCATTTTGCCAGTGTATCATCCAACCCGTCAAGGACGGTGTCGAAAAGGGGTTGCAATTTCTCAGCCGACGTGGGTCAATAAGTCCACAGGATCCGTCACCGATACGTTTTCTTCAAAGCGTTTCGATCTCCTAACCCTCAAGATGAGGATCTGACTTTGATCGTGATCTTTTAGACTGTGAAAAATCAAAATAATGTATCAAAAATGGTAAAATAGCTGACCAACGATGCATTATCCTCCGAACCGACGGACCCGTGTATTAATACATCTCCCCTGCGGGCGGAAAACCCCAAAACAACAAAAGAACGCCCCAAGGAAGCAGAAGGTTGCGTGCCGAAGCGCTCCGACGCCCCACCGCTGGGCGAAATAAATGAAAATCTTCAAAATTGTTGCCAAATCCTTTCACGTGCGTGGTGCGTGCTGTGCGCCGCGGTACGCAACAGCAGCAGGGAGCCATTCGCCAGCCATTTTGCTTGCCGGCCCCGGGCCGGGGCCTGGCTCCGTGGGGCGGAAAACCAAACACCCCGGGGTGGCCCATTATTTTGCACATTAATTAATTACGATTCCTTACATGATTACTTGGGACGACAGCTTACCCGGTGCAGGTGCCCGGTTTTCGTTTAGTTTTGCCCACTTTGCGGCACGGCAAGGACCTCTCCGCATCATCATTATGTGCCTTGCCTTAAGGTTCCGATTTCGTTTCGTGCCTTTCACTTACAGCTCCGTCGTTTTCTTGTTTCTTTCTTGCAGCACCGAGCACCGAGAAATACGTCAAAATGAGGAAAAATATGAGATCCATCGCATGCTGGGCGCTGCTCCTGCTGATTCTGCTGCTGGGCTGCGGTAAGTCCGAGGAATTGATTAGACGACGATTGCCATCGGGGCCGTCGGAGCCCTTTGTAAGAGAAATGGTCGCGACGGACCCTCCGGCCAATCGCAATTTGCAACAATTGCGGATGACAAGTAATTAATGATTCGCACGAAATCGGGAAAAGCGCCGCTTCCCCGAACTTCGCTCTGTGACAGATCGTGGCCGGCGCTAGTGAAATTCAAAAACCCAAACAAACGGCCCCAATTTGGGGCCGTAAATTTCCCGCCTTAACGCTCAGGTGGTCGCCCGGAATAGTCTATTATCGAACCAATTGCCGAAAGTGGGCACGCCCGTGGCACCGGCTTCCCCGGCTTTCCACCCCGAGCGCTGGTGCTGGCGGCGAAAAGTGTCGCCTCGAGACCATCACGTGCAGTCGGTCGAGCACGATGCTACCGCTGAACGGCTCTAGCGGTTCAAAAATCGAGCGAATGAGCGTTTTCGATACCCCGGGACACCGGGAAACCCGGCCCGAGAACGAGGTGTCACCGAACGAACCGACTCGGTCGGGTATTATCCTGAATTGGGTCCACCTTGGGTCCGCCTCGGGGACCCGTTGGGCGGGACATAAAATTAAATCGAATATGTTCTCACAGTCGTAAGGGAGAAGTGTCCGATTTGGATAAATAAAATTGTGAAATCACCCGAGCGCTGCCCGAACTGCCCGAGTCCGAGCCCGAGCCCAATTGAGGCCCGGGTCGGAAAGTGGGAAATTTTCCAATGTTTTAGAGTGTAGGACCAGGACTCCGTGCGGGGGCACGAACCAGAATCGATTCGCCATCAATTTCTTCACCGAAGATTCTTGGAAGTGTCCCAAAGGTCCCCACGGGCGCACACGGATCGATCTGGACGGGTTTTGCCGGAAATGGTTTGGTCCCAACATTTTCGACGTAACGATCCCATCGTGGTGGGACTTTAGTAGTTTTGTTTCGAAAGAAAAGACGCTGGGGAAGGCGCTTCGGGGCCGTTGGATGATACGACGGCCCGTTTGATGAACTCAGGTTTGAGACACATCCGCCGGCAAAGGATAATATCCTGTTTGTTCGTATAACACTGGCGGAGCCTCCTTGAGCCTTCGCGCGTCACTGCGCCGTGCCGTAAATCAATTTATGCCGGCGCTAAGATACGGTGCGCCAACACGTGCCCTCTTAAGGCTCATTAAAACTCCGTGCGCCGCCCACTTCAAGCTCCACATTGCGCGCTTTGAGTTATCATTTCCATTGAAATGATAATTAAGGGCCGCGTGATCTTGGCACCCACCAAACCGGCTGCTGGTGCTGCCGCTGGCGAACTTGCTGATGCTTGTGATGGCAGATGTCAAAAACCGGTGACAAAACAGGACGACGACGGGGGCCCGTGGGCGGCAAACGAACGAACGCTCGCGCTGACGAGTCAACCAAACGTTTCCTGCTGCCGTTCGTTACACAAATAATAATCGTAAAAATTTATTAACTATATGTTTTCGCTAAAGGCCCCATGCCCTCCGCGCGCTAAAGGAAGGCCGTGGGCGGCCATCATCGGAAGCACACCGTGGCGGCACAGTACCGTCGCAGCAGACCGACAAGGACTCGACAAGGACCTGCCACCACCAGCAGCAGCAGCAGCAGCAGTAGCATTAGCCGGGAGCGTGTCGGCATTTATGTCCCCACCATGCGCCAAAGGGCGGGTTGACTGTGGATGGCGTCATTTTTTTTTGCTCGCTCACTCGTCCGCGCCCTCTGCCGAACCCTAACGAGAGCGAGGGAAACACCGGCTCGAGGCTCGAGGGTGACCCGTGTGACTTGGCACCGCCGTGCCCCATCATGCCGTGTCTAACGAGCGGCACCCATTTTCTTCCCGGTCCGATCCGCTTTCGGTGGCAGCAGCAGCAACAGAAGGGATATTTATGGGCAGGTGGGACACGCGGGTGGGCCGGGGATCGTAAAAAAGGTTGGGCGTGCCAAGGGTGGGGGGGAGGATTCCTTAAGAATGCGGCCGGCTTGCAGTGGGGGACGGCCAAAGCGGATCGTGTGCGCTCTTTTATTTCGAGGCAAAGACGCTTCATCGTTTGTGTGTGTTTTTTTCCGGCTCGGTGTTGTTACGATGCAGCGCCCATTTTTCCCGAGGAAAAGGTTTTCAATTAGCGTTATCTGTTGTCACTAATTGAAGAGATTGATTTGTGTGCCAGAAATTGTTTTTTTCGCCGGGTGTGCTGTTGTTGGTTTGCCTTGTTTTGGTCGTGAGAGGTGTTTACGCCACGGTGCCCGTGGCTTTTAGTGTTTCGGGGCTTTCATTTCACTATTAATAAGCCTTTTCTTACACTTTTTCGGTAACAATTGATAATCTTCATCGTTCATAAGGTAGTAATGTGGAAAAATAAGGTTAAAATTGAATGCCAATGCGAATGCAAAACATTCAAACAGAGTCTCTCCTGGTGCAGAGAAAATGTTTGAAAGTGTTTACTAATTACAGCAGTTTTTGGATGCAGATGCAAAGTTCTAGGCAAAGAACGTGGCCCAAACTGCAATTTCTCATCGTTTAAAACTCATAGGAAAAATCCAGAATGACAGAAAATGGATGCGAAAGGCAAAACCATTAGGGAAAAGCTTCTTTAACGGTGAATTTGCGTCGGATTAACACTGGCATTGGGAAATGAATTTATTCCGCGAAGGCTAAGGGCAAAACATTTCGACTTCCGCCTGGTGAAGTCTGCCCATTCACTGCTAAACTAAATTGTTTCGGGTGAAACAAGATACTCTGTGTGTGTGGTGGGACCAGAAAGGTTTGGTATACCATGAGTTTTTGCATCCACTGAATTATCTAGATCTGACTCCGTAAGATTGGCCTCTTTTTGCTGGGATAGGATATGAACTTGTAGAGAAGCATTTCATTGATTTTGAAGATGTCGAAAAATGGATCGACGAATGGTTTTCAATGAAACAGAAAAAGTTTTATTGGAAAGGTATCCATCATGTGCAACCATTTTAATTTGATACCAGGTAAAGCGTTGATAATTGTTAATTGTTGGTCATTGATGGTCATTGTTTGTCACCATAAATTCAATTTTCAATATATTGCTATCGCCACAAGTTTTTATAATGATCAAACAAAGCATTTCGTTTAACAACAAAGCGTCAAACAAAGCGTTTCGTTTTTGCTTCGTTTTCGTTCGTCTCGGATGAGGGCTGCATTATTAACCCAAAGCCAACAAACCAGCATTCTTACTGAGAATAATCTAAAGAGTTTTCTGTTGCTGCCCAGGACTGTACCGCGGTTATAGTTGCCAGATAACAGAAATTAAAAAAGGTGAAGCTTCCCTCCCCCGCTGATAGAGCAGTCGGTAACGCTCTTCGCTGTCAGCGCAGCTGGCCGTGGTTCGAATCCCGGGATCGGTTGTAACTCAACCGGCCATGGTTTCGATTCCCGATACCGGCGTGACAGGGGGGTTGGTGCGGGGCTAACAATCCCGTCCGTAAAAAATTAAATGTTACAGAAGAGCATCAGCAGGCCAAGACTGCTCAGCGGTTGTAGCGCCAGAAAGAAAGAAAGAAAGAAGCTTCCCTCCTTGAGAGTCCTTGTCGTTGCTTGTTGATATACATTTTTCATACCCGCTTAACGGTTCGAAATAGCTCCTACTGATGGCTATGGCGTAATTCCAGGAAATTCTTTCCTTGAAACAATAGCTAATAGAGGCCCGCCCATCCAATGAGCGAAGGGTGTGCTGCAACTGACATCATTTTAAAAACAGTTCTCCGATCAATCGGCGGCCCAGTACGCGCCACAGCAGTTGCTGGCAAACACGAAGCGTAAAATGCTCGTCGCAGTACCGTTTCTCCGAAGAAACCCGGCCCGAAACCTGTTTCGCAGTGCATCACTTTGCTCTCGATCCGTGCGGGTGCGGCGCCATAAACTATCGGCGGGCGGCACAAGGCGTTAACGGGGCTGCGAAAAATGTGTCGCTGCTAATGGTGGTCTGCCGGGTGGCGATAGTAAGGCCGCGGTCCACAGCCCACGCCGGGAAAGGCTGAGGAAATCACTTTCCCCGCATAACATAAATAAACGTCAGATTGTGAAGTTGATAGTTCCCGGTGTGTGGGCATGCGTCTCTGTGCGGGCGCGCGACCGGAGGAGGACGATGGTATTTCGAGGACATTTTTCTTCGCTTCCAACCCGTTTCCGGCTTCTTTTCGCCATTCACTCTATCGCCTTCATCACCATCGTCATCATCATCATCGCTGCCGCCGCCGCCGCCACCGACGCGGCCATCGTTCTGATGTCGCACTCATGTTTTTATTGAAACTACTTCCTCGTGCGGCTCGCGGCCAGCCCCGCTGTTTCACTGTCACGCGACTTCGGCTGCGGCACTTCGACTTCTTGGGACGGACCAAAAAAAATCACCAACACATCTCTCATTTAGTTCCGCCCGACGGAACTGCAGCAGCGCCAGGGACCGAGCGGGGGTCCTTCGTGTTCGGCGCTTCATAACCTATTTCTCAAAGCCTCCCGGACTGCAAAGAAATGCGCAGGACGAAAGGACGGCCAGCAAAAAAAAAAAAATCGGAATACACGCCAGCGAATGGAATCGAGTGGCGAGTCCTAGCGGAGGACAATTTATCAATTTCAATTTAAATGGAGTCAAATTTATCACGGTACAAAACGAAAATAAAACACTTTCCGTACGGCGTTGGCGTCGGTCGTCGGCGGGATTCGGAAGGATTTTTAGTTTCCGCTCCTTCGACCCGAAATTCGGTGTCCTTCGGCACGACAGTCGATTGCGTTTCCGGTTGAGTTGCGTTTCAGCGCACGACCTTCGCGCGCCCCGAAGTGCTGATTGAGTGTTGAGACAGAAAGAAATATTCGAGATCTAGGGCACCGTTTTATCATTCGCCACTTTGCGACTCTCCGAACCCGTGATCAATCGACCCGTTCTTCGAGGGACGCTCCACTATGCGTCTTGCTCGCAATCGATAAGTGCTCACGCCGGTAAACGCGAGTTTTTGATTGAATAAAGTCTAACTTTCCTTGCGCCCTGAGTGGCCTCTGAGTTATGTGGGGCCTTCGATCCTGGCTCTTCCCGCCGGGGGGAGGGACGTGACATTTGTCCTTCGGCCGAAACTCGGAATGATTGAAACGTTAATTGCATTTGTAATAGATTTGTCTACGCTCCCCGTTACGCAAAGTCCTTTTCCCAATGCGCGATGCCACCGGAAGAGCACTTGTCAGGTATCGTCAGTCATGCCAAAGGGTGTGTCCGTGTCCCGCGTATCGGACACGTTAAAAAAAGTGGGCCAAACAGGACACGCAGCAGTAACGAGGACCGACCGAACTGAAAGCGGAATATAAAACAATGTATAAATACACCATTTCATTATCATGATAAAAGCTTTTTCATTATTTGTGATGATGTCCTTCAGGCCGGAGACACACACACACGCGCTCGCCGAGAGAAACACGGCGTCGAGCAACGTCGTCGTCATCGCACACCGATCCTTGCGAGCGCACGAAGGCAGGAAGGCATTTTAGTTTTAGTTCCCGGCGAATGACACCCATTTTCGTGGGCCGGTGGGGGGCGGCAAACTCAATGGAAACAGCTCCGGAAATTTACGGGCGGACAGGACAAAATGGGCGACGAAAGAGGAAGAAGAAAAAACTGGCGGCGAACGAAGAAAGGAATCGTTTTGTGCGGCTGGCTGTTTTGTTGGGACCCTCTCGACTCGACGGAAAGGGTGTTCTGGGGTCTGACAGGAACGGCTCCCCGATAAGGAGAATGGCGTGATGGGGTACTTGCCCGCCTCCGCAGACGAGGGCGCGACGGGTTGATTGTTTGCCTCTCACGAGCAACGGAGCAACAACCGACCGGGACGGAACGGCGCCCGTCCGTCGGTCAAACGCGCGCGGCAAAACTCGAGAGAAGAAAACACATCCGACCGCCGTAAAAATCGTTACAAATCCTGAGGGTGCCGGGGCCGGGAGGGGCCTGGCCGGGGTGGCCGATCCACTAAAGCAGAAGGGCGTACATTCGGGAGGATATTTGTCCTGGGAGAAGCATTAATGGGGAGCCATTTGCTTTACACTGCCGAGTGACAAACCATCTGGGGCCGTCAGCTGGCCTATTAGTGTTGATGTCTTACGCCCCCTTGCAACACTCACACACACACGCGGACGGACGGACGGACGGTCGGGCATGTGGGTTGGTCATTAAGTCCAGTGTGGTCAGCCATGGACCCTACCATGGGGTCGGCAATCGGGAATCGAAGTCCAAAAGGGCGGGCACGTCGTGAGATTTATCGGTTGACAGCACCCAAAAATAACCGAAACCAGCCCCCCGAAGCCCGGAGAAGGGCTTTGCGCACACACACACACACACACGGGAAGCACGTGGAGGCCAATTTCCGTGCCGCTTCCCGGCGGAGCCCCACGTGTTCCGTTTGTTTACTGCGTGCTCGTGACCATCCTGTTAGTGCTGCTTCAGCCGGATGTTTGGCCGCAAACCGGAAAGGGGTACATAAAACCTCGTGATAAGCCGGTGCAGACAAGGAGCGAGTGAGAGGGAGATAGAGACCCTGTAGCGGAGGCCGGAAGTCAAGGAGTGATAGATCCGGCCACCGGCCCTCGGCTCGGACCTCGGCAAAATAACAAACACCGAAAGTTGATGTACGGTAATTGGAATGTTTTGCTGACAGGGAATAGTTTTTCCACTGGATGCCGATGATGCCGATGATCGTGTGATGATGACGACGACGGCTTCGTTGATGGTTTTTTTTCCTGCTGTTCGCTGCTGCTGCTGCCGTTGAGTGGACAACATCAAATTTGCACCGTGGCCACTTTTTTGGCAGATCCCGTGGATTCGAGTATCAAAAGTGCCACTCAATGGGCTGGGCCGCTGCCGGCCCATTTCTGCCAATGCCATTTTTTTTTAGAAACTCCATAACTGTCTTTAAAAGTCATAAAACGGTGACGCTGCACTCGGGACGGGCACTATTTGAAATGTTCTCTGATTAACGGGGCCTGGCCCTCGTCCTGGTTCCAATTATTTAATGCTCTCTTTATCGTGTCAGTCCGACTGTGTGTTGAAGAGTTTTTATTGTTTTCATAAACATAACGAAAGTATAAAATGGAATAATTTAACATCTCTGACTTGTCGGTTCAGTTTGTTCAAATTGACATTTTGGATTTTTTGTTTTCTAGAAACATGGTTTTCTGCTTCATACGCTGATGAGTTCCATGTTTCAACCATTTTCAATCTGATCGATCATCAATGTTTATTTTCAAAAAATGAATATTAAACAAGTTTGAATACTAAAATTAAACTGATATAAATAGGAATGGGAATTGAATTGATGTCAATTTAAAGCATATTTTAATATTGCTAGACACTTTACTTATTTTTTTAAGTTGCTCCCGTATTTCGGAGATGATAGCGCTAAGAACTGGCCTCTTGGTCTTATCAGTTACGTCACACCGACTGTCTGAACTGAGCCTCGGGCTTCAGGATATTATTTACGAATTTCGAAATATTGAATTTTGTAATTGTAAAAAAACTTCTGAACAACATAATTCGAATCACATTAACCTAGTTAGTATTATAATAATTTGAAACACATTAACCTGGTAGTGTTATAAATATTTAAATATTTTTTATTTAAAAGGAAGAAAAATAACAAACACTCAGAATGAGACGGCAATGTCTTAAAAATAACCTTCATGTTATCGTTTCGAAACTTTATAGAGTGTTAAACCTCCTAAAAACAATATTGATCGAATACATCGTTAATAAGTAGTAAGGCATCGGTTAAACGGGGCTTTGCTGCCGCAAATGAAGCTACTGTCGATCCCCTGTTGACCTAATAAGACACACAGACAGCGGCCATTATTCGGCCAATCGCTTTCCGCGAAGAACATTATTCGATTGTTAGCCGCACGCCGGTCCTCATCCTCCATCCTGCGTGCCTGCCTGTCCTCGATCTCACTCGCCGCCGGTTGGTGAAAGGGCCGTGCGAACCGTCGATCCTTACGGCCACTTAATTTGCAATTATAATCATTATTCAAACCTCTGCCTCATGGCACCGACCAACCGACCGACCGGACCAATTGCTAATCATTTTCCAATCACGTACCGTACCATTTGTAAGTAGAAATTAAATTGCAATCGCCGCACGGTGGAACGGTTCCCATTCGACTCGGGCCGCGGGCGAGGGCCCCTGCGCAGGGCTTCTTGGGCCTTTGATTGAGTTGTATCATGTCATGTCCGTCATGCTCGCGGCGGCGACCGGCCGACCCTACACACGGCTTGAGGTCGGAGGTTGCCGATAAAGTCCCGCCGGCCCGCGTCGAGTGTAGCGTGGCATCCTTTCATTATTCACTTTGGCCACCCGAATGGTAATGAATCGATGGCGTGGAGACGCCCGGTGTCGAACGATCAAAGCTACTGTCGGGTCGGTTGAGTGTGCCCTCTGAAAACCCCGCTCGTAACCTCTGTCGCCCTGCCGCCCTGCCCTGACAATGAGAAATGGCAATTCATGACAACTTCTCCCGCGATGGGTTGCTCCCTGGTGGGGTTCGCGAAATAATTCGCGCCACTACGTAATGCGCCACAAGTGGGCCACCCCGTAGATTGCCCCGTGCCATGGAAGCGATGGTTGTGAAGCCCGCGCTGTGTAATATTAATATCGACGGGCTCCATTTTCGACAATCACAGGACGACATCTGCTTTTCAGTCCGTCCGCTACTTGGCCGGGGCGCTGGGCGACTACGGTCAAGGTTCACCATCAAAGGAAGTTATCACTTGCCACCCCTGGGCCCCTGGACTCCGAAGGCGGCCATCGGATGCTCTCTCTCTCTCTCTCTCTCCGGCGGGGCGAGTGCGATGAGCGTGTCGAAACATAATCGTGAAATCAACGAAGCACTTTGTTCAGCGAATTAAGCACTTGACTTCACTCGGAGCGCCCTGGACCCTGGAGTGCTGCGTCCTCGGGCACCGCCAACGCCGGGGGCCCTTGGGGCCCCCCTCGCCAGGAGTGGTTTCGCCCGGCCACTCGACACCGACACCGCCGCATGACTTGGCAACAAAAATTATGAATTATGATCGTGGGAAATGAAGAGGAACAGACAGAGCTCTGGCCCCGCCACAGGTGGTGGCTGGACAGAGGGACGGGTAAGGGGGCCTTGGTTGGAGTTTCGTCCGTTGTCACGGTTCCGGTTCGGTGAGGATAGAGTTTTTCCGCATTTTCCGGCCCGCGCGAATTCTTCTTTTCCAACCAGATTTGCGGACCGCCACCGCCGCTGGTTGGTGGTGGCCAGAGGAGTTGTTTGTTATCTTCCGAAGCGATTGGGAGAGCGCTCAAGGATCTCGTCGTTGATCTGTTGGTGTGTGTGCGCCACACTAAAGCTCACTAAAGTGTAATAAGAGCGATAAGCTGGCGCTCTCGGGTGTTTCTGGTTTGTCATGGCGGCAATGCTGTATGTGTGCGTGTGATAGTGTTAAAATAGTGTCCTCTCGAGGGTCCTTCGATGGTGGGCTGAGTGCTTCTTGTACTCCTCCGGAACCGGAAGATAAATATATTGCGGATGAGTTAAGCTATCATCGGAGAGCACGCTCTCCGATGGGCATTGTTTTAATTCCTAGCCACCGTCTGGAAGGCTGGGGTTTGGCAAGACCAATTCCTTTATTTTCGGTTCAAAGTGTGACAACATCCTTCACGCAAGAGGAGGGTGCCCCTCGCCGTAGCTCTTCACCGTCACCGCGAAGCTAATATTGCCGGAAAATGAAATTCTTTCGAATTGAATTAAATCACTCGACGGCGGCGGCGGCCACGGTACCCTCACGGCATGAAACAATCATAATCAGAAACACTCACAGACACACACACAGACAGCCGGAGACACGGGTGCCAACGGGCACTGAATCACATCGGAATACGGGGATGCGAACAAAAAAAAATGGCTCGCCGCCCAGAAGAAATTAGATTTTCCTGTCTCGTGGGCGAGTGTCGTCGTCGTACTCGTGAAAATGAGCAAAAGGCCACGGGCGGAAACCCTCCGCGAAGAAGCCGCGCGATTCCATATTTTCCCATCATTCGCCGGAAGGAAAATTCGGGAAAGAAATTCGTGTCCTGGTCCCTTGTGTTTTTTTTTCGCTCCCCCGCTTCTTAGGTGGGTCCTTCCTTTGGCAATTCAATCTTCCCCCGGTCGGCGTCGGCGAATGGATTTTCCCGCGCCGTCAAGCGTACGTAATTCCATTGCCTTCTGCTAATGCCGGTCGGCCGGTCGGCCACGTCAGCGCTGGCTTCGGCGGCCAAAAACAATAGCAACCCCACGGGTAAGTTTTTCTTCCCGGGTTCCCTCGGCCTGTGTCAATTTTCGCTAAGAAAAATTCAATTGCCACAGCATAGACAGAGGAAGACAGAGAGCGAGATGGGAGATGGGCGCGCTAAGTAAATCAGGTGCAAATGGTGGAAATTTTTAGACGGGGGGCCAAAATAATTTGCTTGTTGGGTGCGCGCCCCTCGTGAGTTTTCCATTTTCCATCCGGCATCCGAGGAGTGTTGCTTCCCCGGAAAAGTAATTTGCAAATCAATTTCGAACCGTGCGATGCTTTTAAAAATCAACAGATCAATGCACTCTCTCTCATGCTTGGTTATGGAATGTAACATAGGGCAATAGTTGAGCAAAAGTTTTATAATAAAACTGACTTTTCGTACTGAAACTGAAAAGTGGAAACGGCCACGTAGCGTTTTCTTGTTCGATGCACTTAGAAGGAACACCGATCTCGGTCGCTCGGGTGATCGAACTTTCTTCGAGGGGAGCGATGGAAAAATCATTTTCCTCCCCCCGACGGACGGCCAATTATGTGAAGTATTTCAAACATCCATAGTTTTCCACCCGGGCAGACCTGGGCCGGGCCAGAAGCCAGGGGCGAAAAAGTGCCACAAAACTTTGAGCCGTCCAACGGGCCGTAAAATGAGTGGCAAAGTTACTACTTCTCAGCGCCTCATCAATCAGCCTAATGCAGCGTCGGATGCTGTGTGCACCTTGGCTACGGGAACATACCGCTGCTGCCGGGGCAACATTTCAATCACCCGTTGGCCAGCTGCCATCCGGGATCGGGCCAATAAGTTTACTTTTCAATCTACCGCACATGAAGGTTCATTAGGTGCGCTCTCGAAGCGCTGCTCCTGAAAGTTTAGGGGCCGCCGCCGCCGTGGGTCGAAGCGGCAAGTCAGTCGTAAAAAGTGCATTTAGCCCCACCGGGCCGGGGGCCCGATTTTTAGTACCATCCCCTGCCATTCCTGCCATAACTTGATTATGATAGTCCCATAAAGTTTGTGGGTCGCCAGGAGCGTCACCAACCAGGAAACTTTATTCGATACCCGGGAAGTGGCAACCTGATCTGACGGGTTGCCCCAACCATGTTGCGTGTGGCGCAAGATGCCAGGTAAACATCATCGCGATATGCGCCGTACCAAGACGTGCGACGTCAATCCATTTCCAAATTTAAACGTGGATTGTTTTGTTTGGCTTCCATTGACTTGTAAATCTCGCATCCACGCAAGGAGCACGGAGCGCCCGCGGAACTGGAACTTCTTTCCCCAAAAGTGATACAAAAATACCATCTCCAGTGAGGGCAAAAAAACACATTCCCGAAACTTGCCTATCTGTCGAGCCGGATCGTCGGAAGGCGGAAGGTCCCGTGTGTTCTCAGAAGTCGGGGCGGGTGAAAAAGAACAAACAGAAGCAGAAACATAATCATATTCTCTCTCTTGCGCCGTGACTTGGACACGCCGTCGACCTTACGACACTTGACGGGGCTTCCGCGTCCTGGGGTTCGTTTCGTTTTTCGATTTTTGATGTTGTTTTACAATTCGTGTTTACTCTACTGTTCTACTTTCGCGGGCTGTTTGTTTATCGGTCGCTTTGTTGGTTCACTCGATTTACTCCTTGCGGCCCGGGACATCGACAGAACGGCATTCTGCGGTTCGGCGATTAAACCTTAACTCGAGCGGATCCGGTGCCGCCTGATCCGATGAAAGTGATTTGTCTCCACTTTAATTTAGATTGATTTCGGTTCCGGGGTTCCCTTTTTCTTCCGGTTGTAATGTGCACGAACTCCTATCCTTGGGGGCTTAGGCGCACTTGAAGAAACAGCGTTTCATCCGTGCGGTGTTAGGGAAACTTTTGCTGTAAATTTCTCCCAACTGAACCCTATTTAACGCGCGTTCCTTCTCTCGTAAAACTGTGCTACATCGTCCTGGGAATTACACCCCTGACGCTTAGCGCTTGATGCTTCACTCTGACGGTTGCGCTGCTGATGCGCTGCTCAAGGTTTGCGGTCTCCGGTGGCACATGTTCGCCCCGACCCGTTCATTGGCCATGGAAAGGCCCACCGAGAAGGTGTAAAACCGTTTCTCGAAACATGCAGCCCGTGCACCGCATACGGCAGCAGCGCAACCATTAGCGCACATGAAGGCGTTGAAGCAAAAGTCCTCCGGACTCCTCCGGTAGCGAGTGCATATTAATGGCCGACGGCCGTCACCGTCTGACGTGGCAGGTCGGTCGGGAGAGAGCCCATTCACCGGCCCGGCTCGCTCGCTCCCGTCCGACCATTGACGGCCTCGCAGTGGACTCGCGTGAAGGACCCTTCGTCGGCGGACCAGAAGCCAGGGCTTTTATTGCGTCACGTTGTGTGCCTTTTTATTAGGTTTGAATTTAATTAAAATTCATGCTACCCACCACCGTGCGCCGGCTGGGCACACGTGTGTTCGTGTAGTGGTTTCGGCTTTGAAAAGCTCATAAGCTACACGCGTTCCGCTCGCTTGTTCCGTACCGTTCCGAGATTAGTTTAGATCCGTTCAGGAAGTAGTAGTCGCCGTCCTGTGAAAGGCCATCCGTCCGTGGCCCGGGTGTGTGTGCGCGCGTTGGGTCTTTAATCATTTAATTTTGCAACCATTTTTAACGGTCCTTTAACGGGGCACGATTATATTACACCGTGGACCGTCCGTGGCGCGGTTGCCGGAAATCAATTGCGAAATGCTCGTTTTAATTATAAGTACCGTGAGTAGGCTTTGCGGCTGGGCCGGATGGATTATCTAAATCAATTAATCTTGCGCCTTTCAGCTAGATTTTTACAATAAAACACTTCATTTAACTATGATTATGATACTTTCAATACAAAATCGCGAGCGTCTCGCATCGGGCGAATAGATCGTTCCTCCAAGGACGTCCCAGTGGCGGACAATTGATCAAAACGCCGCCAATTATGCGCGAACATCGTTATTGACGACGACACAATGATAAGCGTGACCTCGCAACACCGCAAACCGACGTCACCAAAGGAGGTCACCAAATTTCAATTTGACGATTTGATTTCGAAGAGCAAAGGCAGCCAAAGAGTACGGTGCCACGGAACGGACCGTTTCCGGCCACCAGCACGGGCCCGGGCCGATGTTGACAATGTGCTAAAATGTATGTCAACAAGCAATGTGTCGGTGCCACACGTTTTTAGGTCCTCCCTGGGGGGCGTCCGTTCCCGACTTGTTGATCACCGTTTGACGCACACTTTGGCGTTGTCGATTGACACGAGCCGAACTACGCCGCCGATGAGCCGCCTTCGTGCTGCGGTTGGTTAAGCTGTTATTAATTTATTGATTGATTTGTTCAAGAGTGCGGAGCATAAAAGGGCGTTTCGAGGGACCCCGCACGCTGGAGTGTGTGTGCGTTGCGATAATTAATAAGCGTGAGCGTTGAAGACGGATGAGCAAAAACGGTTGTTGTGGTCCGCGTCCGAAACACAACGTGACGCTGGAGTGTATTTGGTTTAATGGTTCAGCAACGCGGGCCACCCACTTGAAAGGTGCTCTTCTGACAACTTCGGGTGCGAAGTGTATTTTCTGCTCCTTAGCATCATTTACGGACTCCTGCCCGAGTTTTATGTTGCAAATTAATGATAAGAGCCGTGAAGCGGTTGGTGGGTGATAATGGCGAAACATCGAAAGCAATTATTATTTTGCATTCATTAAAAGACAATAAAAAACCGTCGATCGACGGTACTTGAGGGCGCTTCCTGCTTTTTAATACTCCACCAAGCAGTTTCGATCAGTGGCAATCCACCGATTACCGCCGTGGCTCGACTCCTCGCCTTCTCCTCGAGGAAGCAATAAATTTAATCATTAATTCTAATCCAGATACCACCACCACCACCATCCGGCGCAAGTGCTCCCGGAGGAACCATTTTCGGTTCGTACCGCGCCGCGCCGCGAACTGCGGCCACCCGAAAAGCCGCTAATTCAAGAGCGAAAGCAATTTATTGGACCAATATTTACGCACTGTGCCGTGCACCGTGCCGACTGCCAGCTGGCAGCTCCGGAATGAACATGGCAGCCAGCTTTGGGTGGCACCGTGAAGACCACCGTTGGTCCGACCATCCGGCGGTCGTACGTCATCCGAGGCGAGGCACCGGAAGCGCGTGTACGAGTTTCGTGCGTGAATTCGTAGTCAGCGATGCGTACAGCGTGCCGTGCCGTGCCGAACAATACGCATCGATAAGCTTGAAACGAGCGCTGGTCCCGAGCCACTGGGCTGGGTGCCTCGGGACCAACAGAGCAACTACTCTGGCAAATTGGTGAAAAGTGTAGGCACAGTAGACTCGCGCGTGTGCGGCCGTTTGTGTGTGTTGGGCATTGTGAAGGCCAAAGATGGATGGGAAACAGTTGCTGCCGGCATATCCTGTGATGGTGCTGAGTTGCCAAGGGTCCTGCTGGTTCTGGGATAAGCAGAACCACCGACGTACGAAGGCCTCTTTACAGAGAAGAACAGCCAGCGTATCAGGTGGTTCTATTGAATCTCTCTCAAGAAGCGTTCACCGATGAGACGGGACTTCCGGTGCTTTGAAGTTTACCCAGGAACGTTAGATTACATCCGGACACATTGACGACTGGCACCGGATGGATGCGTTCTCGGTTGAGTTTATTTGCAATATGCATTAACCACAGGCGTGTAGGCTACATTACCCTTTGGGTTGAGTTCAAATCAATCAGGCCGTTTAGCACATCCCGTGTTATCGAATGTGTTCGATTCGAGATCCGACGATGCTTACCCATTTGCTGGTCAATTGCAATCAAAACTAGCTTAATTAAACTTTGAATGCATTTTATTTAAAATAATAACAATTTAATTAAAACACTGGCGATAATTCATTCGCCGGACGTGAAATAAAATCAATTAATGTGGCCACAGATTTGAAGTCTCTCTCGGTGCGTGATTCGAATTTTGCTTCGCCGGTTGGAAAACTAAGCATAAAACATTTCGTACAGAGATTTCCAAGAAATTGACCACCCTTTAGGCTTCCGGTATTTCCTTTCAACAGTTCCCAAAGCAACCCACATTTCGAGGCGTAAATTGCCAGTCCGAGCCAATCGCACTGGATGGGAAGTGATTCTTGGAATTGCCAGTGGCCAAGACAAAACACCACCAGCACCACCCCCATCGGCCACCGGCCACCAATAAAGGGCACATTTATGTACGGGGCGCGCGCTAGCGTGTCATAAATAATAATTTGCTATGGTGGAGAGTTCGGTGCACGCCATCGGTGCGGTGCGCCTAGCGAGCGAGCGTTCCGGACGAGTTGGCCAACACCAGACGCGCACCAGACTTTGCACCCACTCGGGCAATGGCAATGCAGTCGTATGCGCTTTGATACGAATTTAATAAATAAAAAAGAAGGGAACCACCGTGCACCCGACGGCCCGGTTCGACGTGCAGCAACGACCCAGCGGCGCGGCTTCTCACGGGCAACCGGGCGCCTCCAGCCGGAACATTAATGGGGCACCGGGCGCCTCCACCACGCCGTGGCCACGTGGCGCAGCTCGCTCGCTTGCGTGTGCGCCTATAGCAATGAAATAAAGATAGCATTATAATTGAAAAGGAAATAAATTCAAACTGAACCATAATCACATAGAAATTTTATTCGCCTCCGTCGGCGTCGTCGTCGTCGTCGTCGTGAGCCCGGTTTCCGGTTCCGGGCCAACCGTGGGACATTCGAGTGCATTAGAGGGCAGCGTTAGGGGTGGTGTGAATAATGCAAAGGAAGTTATCGCTCGGAAGCGCTTCCGCTTGAATAATGCATCGATTTTCGGGATCGCGCTCTCGGACTTCTGGGGGGACGAAATAATTGCGTAAGAAGGGTGTCCGGTCCTGTCCGGTCCGGTGTCCGTCTGATTAAGTGTGGCGTCGATGCCGAAGCGTTAATTATCTCGAAGCGTTAAAGCTGCTGCCGGGACGGTGCTCGGATTGGCAGATTAACGAGAGACAGAGGTCACTTTCCGTGCTCCGGGTTGCCGGGGTATTTGGAATAAATAATGCACACGGAATATTTTATTTCAAAATATGCGCGTGACGCGTGACGTTTCGATTTGGGAAAGGAAAAATATTGACACATTATTGGGCGCCAGAGTTTTCGCTACTCTACACTTTTTGCCGACGGCAGATTAATGTTTCGATTATCAACTTTAAATATGCAGACCATGAAACATTAACGGTAATGTGGGCCACCGCCGTCGAGCGTTTCGTCCTGGGCCGATGACGCGCTTAGTGCGCGAAAAATGTACCGTAAAAAGGGCTCAGCAGCAGCAGCGGTACGGGGGCTTAGCTAATGACCGAAATGTGAGCCTACGTCGGCTAGAAAAGGCTTCGCTTTTCCGATATTTATCGCTAACCGAACCGAACGCGGTACAATAAATAATGCCCGACCGAGGCCGAGGCCCACGGAAGCCATCGTGGGGCGCCCGTTTTTCTCTAATAACTCCTAGGCAATCGGTGAATCGCAGGTCGATCGGTCTGCCGGGTGTCGTCCTGCGGGTGATTATGTTTTGTTATTCTTTTCACCCGTCCGTTTTCTTTCGGTTCCTAACCTTATCACGGGCACGACATCGCGGATCGCGTCGGTCGTAAATTTCATCATTTATTAAACCGCCCCACCGCGGTGAAACACATCAAATGAGGATGAAATTGATGATTTTCACCCGGAGCGGAAACGGAAACACATAATGGATACCCTTTTTGGCGGCCCCCGGGGCCGAGTATTGAATTTTTACACACTCTTTGAGCGCGCGCGTTTCTAATGGACAAGTTTGGTCGCTTCTGGGGTCCTGGCGGCCGAACTGATTCGGCCGATAGAAACATAATCAACCATTATATCCTGAAAATGGTGATTAATTCATGCACAAATTGAATCGAATCACGCAACTAATCAATTATTTTTCCATCTTCACGTGCGGTCCCACCGTACACCGTGCGGCCGTACGGGAAGGTGCAGCTCGGAATCGCTTATTAGCACCCTCGACTTCGGAAGGCGGTCCAGTTTGCGTGGCGTTCGTTTCACACGCGGCGCGCGGTTATGCAACAGCGCCTCCATTAAACGTGGCCAACGTGCATCGCAAGGCATCGCACTGCTCACGTCGTCGATAATGGAGTTTGAAAGGAGACGCCTCGGTGCAGTGGCCCCCTTTTCGGTGTGGCCTTTTTTATCCACTTCTAGGCCGTGCCAAGTTTCACAATATGTTCAACAGCTGTACCAACCTCGACACGCAATGGCCGTGCGCCTGTCGGGGCCGTGCCATGACGAGAAGGGAGCGCCACATAACACCTTCACTGACAGCAGTGGCAAGATTTGAAAAGAGGGCTCAAAAGTTTTAATGAACGGACGACGACGGCGTACGTAGGGTGCAATTTGAAAAGGCGTCAGGCTGTTTGAAATGATTCCTTGGCGTGGCCACTCCATTTTTGTTATGCCGAAAAGGCCCTCAAAATGTGTGCCAACATCCAAAAATCAATACCCGTGTTGAAGTCCAGCCTGGGTTGGGTCAACAAGTAGTATTCAGAATTCGGTTACATCTTCTAATTCAAGGTCCGTCGGTTCCGTCCTAAGAACGGGCAGTCGTCATAACTTCCAGTTGTGGCCGAATGTAGCGCCAACCGGCACATGATTCAATTTGGCGTACGTTATTTATGCTCTGCTTTCTCTCTTTTTTATTCCCTCTTTCTCTCGCTCTCACTCGGTGAACCCGGGAAACCGATAATAGGATTAAGCCACAGCTTCCCGGAGCCATTTATTTCAACAATTGATACCGACGCACCAACCGTTGCACCGAAATTTATGACTCGAGGCCATCTCTACAAGGCTATCATCGGGGACTCGATCGAGCTGCCGTGCCGAGTAAAGGACCTTGGTAAGTACTGCTCCCGTGTGTGTGTGTAGCCAGCCTAGCAGCTCACCTCAACGTAAATAAGGTTTGGTCTCGTCGTCGGGTTCGGTCCCGGACGGAGCCCGGAAGGCTCGAACGCGCCCGCCGTGCATCGAAGCCACAGATTCCGATTATCGGCCGCCAGTCCTGTGGTCACACACGGTCCGTACGTTCTCCGGGAGTGGCGTTTGTTGGTTTTCGGACCTCCGAAGCCGCCTGCAACGCACGTAATAAGACCGTCACCCGGCTGCTCGGCCTCGGTGCTTGGCGACTTGGGAGCCTTATTTTAATTCCACACTTCCTTTTCCGGCTCCCGGAGTCCCGACCGGAATCTCCCGGCTAGGCTGGCGACTCCCAGGCGACTCGTCGATAACGGATCGATAGCTGACGGCACTGCGCTACTCTGCTCCGGGGAGGGACGAGCTACTTGCATGTCGTTAATATTTGCACTGTACTTTGTGTTTTTAATAATCTCCCTGCAATTGGCCCCGGTCCGTCAGGACCATTTAAGGGGAGGACGTCGAGCCCCCTGGTTTGCATGTTAATGTCCGTTCGTTTGCTTCAATTTTCCGATAACGACCAACGGCCTCGTTGTCATTATTGCCATTGTGCACTACGCGGACCCCGCACTCTCCCGACTCCAGAGGTCCTATAGCGAGGTGCTCCTGTTCCGGTCACGCACCGAGTGTACGGTGGGCTTCCAAGGTCTTGGTGGTTTTAGCGCCTGCTGCGGTTACTCCAACTCTTCCACTCCGTTGCAGGATCCTACGTGCTGCTGTGGCGACGGGGGACCTCCGTCCTGACGGCGGCTAATTTAATGGTGACACGTGATCCGAGATTCAAGCTGGTCGAGGGCTACAACCTGCAGATAGCGAACGTGAAAATTCAGGACGCCGGTGATTATATTTGCCAGATCGGTGATAACGAAAGCCGGGATCAGGTTCATACGCTGGAAATACTCGGTAAGTCCGCGGGTCTCGGGCGTCCCCGGGAATGCCGGTCCATTCGAATACAGGAGTCCGTTACGAAAGGTTTGTTTGTTTGCTTGTTTGTGGCGCGGCTGTGCTGGTCCTGCTGGTCCTGCTGGTGCGCCATCTCGGATACACCACGCCAATCACCATTCCTGGACACACCGCTGTCCACCGTTGACAGCAGGCGTTGTGGAGCGCTGAAGCAAACAAACGACCAACTCGCGCGATTCCTCTGGCGTCCGAAATCGATACGGACGTGTCCCCACCTCCCTCCTTCCCATGTCCCGTGGCCGAGTGGCTGAGAGCTAATCATAGAACAATATTTTGCAGTCCCACCGACGATACGGGTCGTTCCGCAGAATCGACAAATCACGGCCCGGAAAGGCAGCACCGTAACTCTGGAATGCAAGGCATCCGGCAATCCGGTTCCAGCAATTTACTGGCACAAGAAGGTAAGTGACGTGCACCGGGTCGAGTCGGGCAGCCGACTGCAGCTCGGGTGATGCTCCGACCGGAAGTCGGCACACGATCCCCTCTCCCTGTTTATATCTCTCGCCCAGGGCGCCTCTTGTGGTTTATTAGCTTCCCGGCGCGCCGGAACCGACAGGAATGCAGGAAGGTTGGCATTCTGTGAAATTTATTTTCCAAATTGATAACACAAATCTCATTTACTGTAACGATGTCGGCGAAAATAGCATCGTAAAGCACCTGCCACCCGTTACCGTCATTTGCCGTCGCCCATTGTGTCGACTTTCTCGGAACTCGGGAATGTAACTTAATATTTTTCGCATAAGGACAATCAATTCACATTTCGCGAAATTTAATTTTTAATATTCATCAACAACACACAGATTGTGTTCAATTTCGGCTTCAAAAAATCAATCGAATGTTATTCGAAATCCGAATCAATTGAAGCGTACCCGCGAAAGGGACTCACTACACTCGTGGCGTAATATTTAATTACCAAACAGGTCAACGGGTCAACGCACGGCCGTTTATGTTACTGTGCGGCCCCTTTTCGATTATGATGCTGTGTTCACAGCGCCACGCACATAAAAAACAATGGCCAAACGAAATGGTCAACCGTTTCTGTCAGAATGTGTTTACACTGTCGTTACACACCTCAACGTTACAGACTCGGTACAACGGCGCGGAGCATAGATCGTGTTCGATCAACAGTTCCCGAAAAAAAAAATAAACATTAACGTCCACGATTAAATGAAATGCCACCCGATAGAGGCGGGTCGATGTGGATGTGGATTGGCAATCTTTTGCCAATCAATGACGGTACTTTGTAAAAATATTTTTAATTAGTTTTTTATTGTTGTGTCGAGCGCCACCGCCCAGGCCAGGCCAGGCCTGGCGCGTCCGCGGGAGTTCATTTGATTAAATTTCTCTTCCATTTACTTTTATCTTGTGACTCTTGTGTGTGCCTCCCGCGCGCACAGTGGATCCTCCGGGGCCGTGGGTTCGTGGAAAATTGAAATAAAAATAGATCGCTGGAAGCCGGGTGCCTCCGCTCCGGGCTCCGGGAAAATGCTTTGATGTTTTTGAATTGTTTTTGTTTTCCTCTCCAAGCGATCGCTGGCGGGCATTGTAATTGGGTTTGGGGTGGCCGCTGGGTGGCGACTGGCACCTTTTTTCAATCAAACCCTGTTATTCTAGTGCGCGATTGATCCATAATGAAGCGTTGGCGAAGGTAATTGAATGGGGTTTTGCACGCCTCGTTCATGGTGCGCTCGAGCATGTAAAATGTAATTTAAAGAATGGTTTTAATTTTTTCCGCCAATTTTGCTACATTTCTTCTGGCTTTGCGCTACTATAAATCATTTTTCACGTCACCCTTCAAAAACCTGGTGGCCGGCCCCGCCTGTCAGTCACGTAAAGCCACTGTCAAACGGTGCGCCACGGCGTTGTTTGTGGCCGTCGTCGATTTCTGCCAGGGGCGATCAGATGTCAGCAGTGTTTCTGCTGTTCTTTTCGTGGTCGTTCAAACTTCAACTCCACTGATGGACCATTTTCAATTTTCTCACCCACAGGATGCCTTCACCGGAGCGTCACATCTGTCCGAGAGTCCGACGCTGGTGCTGGAACGTGTCGATCGGCATCATGCCGGCGTCTATCAGTGCACCGCCGACAACGGTGTCCGGGAAGCGGTCCACGTTGACATCGAGGTGACCGTGCTGTGTAAGTAGACGCCCGGAAAGCCATGGCCGCCGCCCCAGCATGTCCCTCCGTCCGGTTTTCCCCAGCGATACGAAACGAACATTATTTAAATAGAACGACGTGCTTAAGATGTTTCCGGTTGGGCGGCAATCTTTGCACAGGGCTCTCGGAACCGTCTCAAGGGCATTTCGTATTTTCAAACCGATTCAAGCGATGCTCGCGAAGGAAAACGCCGTTCCTGGCCTAGATGGCCGCTACCGGGGATTTTATTGGGCCATGGTTTCGTCTTTGTAGTGGAAACATTTCGAATCCTTGTAAGCGATTTATATTTCACAAAAATAATGTACCGAGGCCAGACCGTTTTCCTACCACGTAAGAGTACGCCGTATGCTTCCTGCTGACCTTCTGACCAACCGTTATCACCAAAGCGATCGGTCAATGGGTCCTTCCTATTTATTTCCTATTTATACAACGCGACAATATTCTCCACACTGGAGATGGCGCCCGTGATGAGCAGGAACAGGCCGAAGCACCCGCAGGCCGCGTTCTTGAGCAACCGCCACCGGGCCCACCCGAACCCGTTCGGCCACCGGTACACCGTGTCCACCACGATCGGGATCCAGAGGGCCAGGATCGGATTGAGGACCGAGCCGAGCAGGCCCATGAACGTGCCCAGGTGCGGTATCCCACAGGCGGCCGCCATGTTGAGGGCCAACATCCCCAACCGCAGGCCGCTCTGGGCCCAGCCGCTCCACTCCTTCGGTACACGGCGCTGCAGCTTCTTCCAGGCGATCTCCGTTGGCACGTAGAATATCAGACCAATCGAAAACAGGACCGCCACGGCCGACAGTACCTGAATGCAGGACACCAACCTGTTGGTTGGGCGGAGTTTTTAGCACGCGGGTTGAGTAGGTTTGCGGCCACCCCCGAACTTACACGTTCTCCGTCGGGAAGTTCAGTATGATGGAGCTCCGGACGTTCTCACCGTACCGGATGTACCCGACGGCACCGAAGAAACTGTACAGCACCGCCAGGCAGACGTAGTTCAGGTTCACGATCCCGGGACACCCGAGGTAGTGGCGCGGGTGGCGCATCTGGTTCTCCAGCGGGAATATCAGACAGGTTGCGTCGAGGGCGAAGTAGACGACGCTGTGAATTTGTTTTGAGGACACACAGCAAAATTAAATCATCCGCCGGCCCGGTCCGTCCCCGTGGCGGCCACTTACCCCATGTACGGTGCCACGGAGGTGGCGGATGTCGGGAAGAGCCGGCGGCCCTCGAGCGACAGCGGTTCCTGGAACACGAACACCAGCGAGATGACAATGTTGGCCAGGATGAGGAAACCGGCGATGGCCGAGAACGGCACCAGGTACTTGATCTCGCGGATCTGCGTGATGAACAGGATCGGCACACCGACCAGCAGGATGTACGTCCGGTCGCTCCACTCCCAGCCGGTCCGGAAGTTAATCACCTCGCGCAGTGTCGTGCCAACGAACACGATAAAAACCACGACCGTCGTCAGCATCAGATACCAATCGATGGCGTTTCTGTAAAGTGCCGCGCAGTGAGCCACGGAGATAGAGGAGACCGCACACACACACACCTCACCTCAACACCGTGCCCATCGTGCGGACCGAGGGCGACCCATAGGAGCACGCCTTTTCGACTGTTTCGCCGAAACCGAGCACCGGAATGCGCTCCTTCTTGCAGATCTTGTATGATGTGCTGACCTAGAAAACGGAAAGCGACCTCCCGGACCATTGGTAAGCGGGCAGCTGGAGAACGAGACGAAGCAGCAGCAATTGAAGGAAGCCATACCAAGATGTGGGCACTGTGCGAGCAGAGCATGGCGAAGAAGAACGCCCCGAGTACGCCGAAAACCAGGCCGCCGTCCTTGAACGCGCTCGGCACCGACAGGATACCGATGCCGAGGGCCGACTTCATCACGTGCACGAACGTTCCCAGGGTGCTGTTCGCGGGGACAAACCGAAAACCAGAGACAGACAGAGAGAGAGAGAGCACTTGAGCATAATTAGCCACTTCCGTGGCGTGCCGTGCCGAACGATTCACTTACGAGGTCGGGTTCGCCACATCGCGGTGGTGATGCGGATCGTAGCAGGCCTGCTGCGGACGACTGCAATGGCGACGACGACGGTGATGGTACCAGCCACCAAAAATTCATAACCGAAAACGAAAGGGAAATTTAGAACTAAGCGAGGCTCATCATCGCACACTGACACTGGCAGCACTCAGCTACGGTTTGCGTTTCCATTTCCGAAATTAAATGCACGGTTTTAAGGGTGCCCTTTCTCAAGGGCACCGTACCGGAAGTGGGTTCAAATTGTCCTTAGCATGGGCCATAATGGGTCGTTTGGGTTTTGATTTCACGCCCGCTAAGGTCGCTAAGGTTTGTAGTCGGCCACAAATGGGAGCTGCACAGCACTTTCGATTACTTTAACAGTTTTTTTAAGTTCAAACTTAGTTCACATCACGTAATTAAAATTACACTTCCAACCACACCGAATTACCTGTCAACTTGATTGTGCTTAGCGGATGAAAGTAACTCAACACCTTCGGCGGCCTGATGCTTCTCCATATCGGGGCGTCGGTCCAGCGCCTACTCGTTACAAACACTGTCAGCCCGCAAATCACAAATCACATCACCAGACACCCCGTCGGCTCGAGCGCAACGATCGAAGTGACGCGCGAAGTGGCATGGAATCAATGGCATCAACACAGCATCACAGCATCAATTGACGAGCCCCTCCAATCGGGGTCCGCGGCTAATTGATTTGATGTACACGCGTGTCGTCGGGTCTCTCGGGTTTGACAGACGACCGAAAAAAAAACGGCAAACATTTTACGATGCTACGCGCCACGGTTGGCAACACGTTTATGTTGGTCCCGCCCGTTACTACTAGTGTGAGGGTCATCATCTCACAGACCGCACTCGGTGATGGAACAGGTTTCCGGACAGCACAAAAAAAGGCACACACGAGAACAGGGAAGCCCTCCACGAGTTGTCTTACGCAATGAAAACAATAAAACTCGTCATCCGCACTCACGAGGCTGCGGTGAAGATCGCGGTTTCGTTTTCGCTTTTTCGCGTGCGCCGATTACTGTTGTGGTCTGACTCGGTCCGCTCCGCTCCGGTGTGTGCGAATGCGCCGTGGAACGGTTTTTAAATTACTCTCGCACGGCCGCACGGCCAGACACCACCAATTACATCGACGACCCCTAGGAAGGGATGCCACTGGCTGCGCGTTTATTTGGGTCAAGGGCTGACGGATGGCCCGCAGCTGGGGCCCTAGCAGTGCGTGTGGAGTAATTTACACCCGTCAAGAATGTCTGATTGCGTTTCGAATTCCACTGCACGTGCACGTAAAAAGCAAACTATGCGCCCCGCACATTATGCTCAAGAATGTGGCGCACACTTGTCAAAACGTTGAGCTGGCCGCTGTGTACGTCAAAATTGCATTCAATCTGCTTCACTGCCAGTGGACGCGCACTCGGCATGATAACATTCTTAATTGCGTGTTGCGAGCTTGTTGAATAATTAAAGCATTTCATTTCATTCGATTCGCTCCGAAGGAACGGTTCGGTTGCTTCGATGTCGGCCAGCAAAGCGCTTTCGAGGAAGACGTCGGCGCAAAAATCGAACGCGCGATCCGGTTCAATAGGCAACGTAATTTGGCCGGGCCGGGAATGATGCATTCCGCATATGCATTTCGGCTAGCTGGCCCAAAACGCTGGAATGCAGCTGGATGGAGCCAGAAGCCAATAATGTTTGACTCGTTCCGGTTCCCGGGACGGTTGCTCGATCGATTTGAATTGCAACCACCCGTTCGGAGGTGCACGGTGGAGCATAAAAATGTGTTTACCTTTATTCAAATTTCTGTGCATTGGCGTATTTCTCAATTTGTTGCATTCACAATTCGGTGTGCGCATATTCTCGGTACCACACGGGCCCGTTGGGAAACCCGTTGCCGCTAACGACAAGGAAGATGCTGCAATCTTTGGCCGGCTCGCGCTATACGTGTCCCGGCAGTCTGCTGATGGCAGTCCTCGTGGGCACCGTCTCCAGGGGGAACCGTAACGAGTGTGATCGTTATGCCGAAGGAAGCGGTTCCCTTCCCGGTGGAGCATAGCGTCACGAAAATTGCATAAACACTTAGTTGAATATTTGTGCCGTGCCGTGGTTTCCGTTTGCTTTTCCGCTCGAGATGCAATGCCACCAGATGGAGCAGGTGAAGGGTGTCCCGTGAAGAATCGGTGTGCACCATAAACAAGGACCATTGAGAATGGGACCCGAATTTTCCGGTTCCCTTCCTGTGCCTGTCGTCCAGTAAGCTCCGCCTGGTTTGCCATTAGAACGAGACACAATCGAGGAGCCACAACCGTAGGGAGCGCATAAATATGCTCGATAAGGCGAGGCGAGGCGGCAAAAACGGATCGGTGTTCCCTGCACAGTGATCGCGACTTTCCTGCTTACGGACTCCACACATCAAACGGCGTAGCGCGCGAATGGAGCGAATCATTTGATTCACTTTTCCGCGCGCATGTTTTAATGCTCCACCTTGTGCTCCGTTTATTTTCAGCTCCACCCGACATTACGGTCGAGAAAACGTGGGTCCACGCCAGCGAGGGCTTCGACATCGATCTGGCGTGCATCGTGCACGGTGACGTGAACTCCGAGGTAAGGATTCATTAAAACTTTCGCCCGCCTCGCTCAACACGCTCGCTCGAGAAACGGCCAATAGATAGGTCCTTGCGAAGAGCTGCCGGGTTTTCGGGCAATATTCTCATAATTGTTGCCATTTCGCTGGTAAACACGGGAAACTTCGTCCGGGCATCGTTCGCCGGGAGCATCGCGCTGCACTTTAAGTGCATCGTCGCGCGCGTGTGAGTCAAAACGTTAGACACAACATCTCTGTCAACTCGAATTCGCGCTCGTACACTCGAAAGCGCTGAAGATCACGTTACGTACTTTGGGTAACTTCAGCACTTCTTCTTGCCGACTGTTGTTTACACTGTAGTGCGCCCGCCGCCATTCCGGGTTGTCTAACTCACTCAACGTTCGCAACTTTATGTTGCGATGCGTTTAAGACTTCCCAACCGAGGTGTAATAGTGTACCGGTGCTATTGTCCCGGAATGGGCGGGCCGGTCGGTCGGTGTGCCTGACTGTTTTACAAAGATGTGACAAGTTTTCTGTCAAACTTTTTAATGCTTCGGAAGGGAAGTTTCCGTTTTGTTTTTGGGTTTGTTACCTTACCGCTCAGCGAGGATTCGCGTGACGGGATTTGTCAAAGGCATTTCGAAAGATATATTTACCCTCCAGCAAACCGAGTGTTGTGGCAGCAGTGGCGGTTCTCGCATTGTGCGTCGCTCCAAAGGTCACGAAAGGTGCTAAAATTCAGTTAAGGCAAGTTAATGGCAAGAGTGTTAACACAACTTTTAACAAGCACTCGAACAAGTTAATCTTATTTTAGAAGCGCCATCCGGCGTAAAAGAAGAACTATCTCTGACTGTGGTCGAAGTATCGTCAAAGCGTGTGACCACGGAAATTCTACATTTTCTGCATTCGACAAACAATGCAACGGCTTGGGTTGGAGATAAATATACTCCGGGTTTTTCTGCAGCCCCTGGAGAACACAACACACAACTTTGGTGAAGGTTAATTAAAAGTTTACCGTGCCCTAGTTTCGCATTCGCGCGCTTTCAACGTTCCTACTCGTTCCTGTGTGTGATCAACACACAACTTTGCGCTCATGTCCTGAAACCAAAAACACCTCCATAGTTCCGAGCGCTTCCGAGACGGACTCAATCGCGAATAGAAAATAAATAGGGGCCAAGTGGTGATCATATAACTAATGCCTTAACGATTGTTTTCCGTAGCATTCGTAACATTATTTGTTGTGTTTTTTTTTCGTCCTCATTGGCAGATGCTGTGGTACCAAAACTCTTTCCTGCTCGACCCGACCGACCGCCGATCGATGTTTTCGAAGGCAGACAAATATACGCTCAACATACGGAACTTCCAGCAGTCGGACTTTGGCAACTACAGGTAAGGCTTATGGTGCCGCGGGACGCTACAAAGGGTTGGTTCAATGGGAAACTCAGTAAACAGATTTTTATGGGAGACCTCTATCCATTTTGTCTCCAACCGACTTTATTTCAACCCGTCGAATGGCTCGTTGAATGGTCGATCGGAAAGGATTCACGCAGGACAGTAAAGTCGTTAATACGTCTACAAGTTGAATTAAAGCATTTTAATCGTTCCCCCAAAACCCACGCAATGGCCGCAAAGGATAACTTTTCGAGGGCCCAAAAACATTGGCATTCGGCACCCTTCCCTACGCGAGGTAGAACTTTTGGGCCCCGTTTTTCGACCAGACCGGATGACGATTCCGTGATGATAGAATTTGACGGACAAACTTTGACTGAGTGGCCGTGATTTGTGTCCGTAATGAATCGGTGAAGGTCTGTGACTAAACGAGGGACGATGTTAATAGCGACGGTTGTTACCGATACAGAATGGAACAGACCTTTGGCCTACCTTATCTTTAAACCTAACACTGCCTATCCTAGAGAATCTCAGGCTAGCGGTCGATTTAATTTCCTAAATATCTGAAATGCATAGCCTTTAAATTAAAAGCGACTGCAGCAATGGCCAGACGCACTCTGGCGCTGCCGAAAACGTCTAAGCGATCAACGAATCAAAGCTCCGACAGCGACTCGACATCGATGAAAATGAGCGTCTCTCAAATATGCAAGCCAATTTCCGCCTCGTTCTCAAGCGCTCGAGCATCGCCCAGCAAGCCTCTGCAACGAAGTTAGGAAATGAGAAATTCCTTTTATTCCTGTGACGATGACCATCCATTCAAGCCGAGGGCAGAGATTGGCCACAGGAAGGCTCCTTTCATCGCTCGTCATCGCTTACGACTACTCTTAAGGCAACCTTAAAAACGTTCCAGCCCCAATAAAGATTTGTATTTAAAAATGAGTTTTTCACCACATAAAACAGCAGATTAAGGTGGCCCTCGTTACCGAAATGCTTATTGTGGCCACAAACACGCGAATCGATTTTTTTCGGTGCAGATCACATTCCATAAATAACGGCATTTAGGCCCATAAATTTGGCACAATTAATAAGACCCGCTACCGACCGCACGGTGGCATGTTTACGACGGACGTCAGCGTTTATATTAAAAGATTCACATTTTTAACGACTTTTAATAAAACCGCAAACACACACAAATTTATCGGAGCCTAACCACACGACAGCGGTACAGGACAAGTACGAGTGTGCCGCGTACAGGACATCCGGATGAGTCTCGTCGTACTTCCACCGCAACCGCGCGACAGCTCGACGAGCGTCTGGAAGATAATAAATCTCGTCTTAATTTTATGATTTACGGTCATGAAAATTGCAGGAAGTTTCTCGCTCTCTCTCTCGCTCTCTCTCACGTCCCTCTCCGTCGTGCTGGCCACTGATTGCAGGAGTTGCGGGAAAAATTGCACGCCAAACGAACGGCATTAAAGCCCGCCTCCGAGCGGTGGCCGCAACAACGCGTAGCCCGTGTTAATGACGCCTTGAGGAGTTCCCAGTTCCGCGGCCCTGTAGCGCCGAAAGCCTTCCCTCTCGAACTGTGGGGAAAAAGTTTTCCTCATCGACGATGATCGTTCTTTATCCGCCCGGCTCTTATGGGCTCTCATTTTCCTTCTCGGTTCCTCGTTCGCTCGTTCCAGCTGTGTGGCCGACAACGCCTTGGGCCGCACGAAGAAGTACATCGAAGTTTCTGGCCGTCCCGGGCCGGCCGCGTTCCTGTCGCCGGCCTACAGTAACTATCTGGATCGCTACAATCTCACCTACACGATAGAATCCATCCCGCCGCTGGACGAAATCAAGCTGCTCTACCGAAAGCTGATGGTGAGTCCGCCGCTGACGGTTCCGCACTTAGCCGACGATTACTCCACCGTTTAGTTTTTTCAGGATTTTTTGTTTTGTCGTTTTTAAACAATTAAATGAAACCAATTTACCAACTGCCTTGAGAGAAAGTTTCGAGGAAGGCGCATGAATAAGTTATCAAAGAGAAGAAAACTATCTCGGGTTGCGAGAGCTAAGATTTTAATCATTTAATGACATTTTTACGTCAACTTCAAAAACGTACTCATTGCCACCGCACCACCACCAGTTTCCTGGCGCCGAGTCAGGGTAAATCCGTCCGGTCCGGTCGACAAGACTGAACGTAATCGCATTAACGTTGATTACGAAAAGGCTTAGCTAAGAGTCCCTAGGCCCTTTTCGGACGGGACTCCCGAGCTCCCGAGTTAGATTATCTATTTTTAATGGCCACGTCCCTTTTGTGGTGGTGGTGCTGGGGATGAGCATGTGAGCACTAGACGAAAGCCGCGGACTTCACTCGGCATTTGTCATTCATTTTTGAAATCCCCTTTTTGGGGACTTCCGGCCAGCAGTTTTACTGTTCCGCTGTCACCCAAAAACAGTAAATTTACTAGACTTTTACGCCGTTTTAAAGCATAAACTCGCTATCACTGCTTATCACGGCAGACGGCAGAGTGCACTTCAACGTTTAAAGCCCCAAACAAAACGGGGGCTGCACTTTGCGTTTGCCGAAAATTAATTTCGCTTTTCCATTTACCTTTATCACACTTTACACTTTATTTAATACCCGTTTCTGTCTCGCTCTCTCTCTCTAATCTTCACTTCATCGCGCGTCCCGGTCACCATTTTCATCACCCCCGACGGACGGGCCGTGCTGTGTGGGATTATTTATCATCGGTCAACAACGGCGTCGGCGACACCACCGGACATTGTTTGGATGGATCATCACGCAAATCTCGACCCCACCTCGACCCTCGGCTATCCGGACGCCGCCACACGAATATGCTTCGCCCGCGCAAACACGACGAAACCTCCTACGGGCCTGTCCGGACGGAACGTGATGTGATTTTTTCCACCTTCTTCCGTTGGACACTCTCCGATCAACCCGATGATGATGTGGTGTTGACGCGACGACAATGCTCCGACGATGCGCTCCGATGATGTGCTTTTATGTGGCAACAATGCACGTACCAACCCGTGGCGGTGGTGGTGCAACTGCTCGAAACCGAAACCTCAAACCGCTCGGAATTGCAGATGAACGAAACATATCAACATCCGGGCAGCTGGGAGGACACGATTTTAGTGCCAACATTAACCAGATCCGATGCGACCCATTTTATTATGTCGCATGTGATAAGGGGACTATCGCCGAACTCGGTCTACGAGGTCATGATCCAGGCCCGGAACGTGCACGGTTGGAACGAGGTAAGTGCTACGCCCGGCCCGGCTCTTTGGTTGAATTTTATTTTCACGGCAGAACCCGGGGGTCGCCGGAAGGGGGTTCTCTGACAACAGGGTTTTGTGGTCGGGTCGGTACACGAATTCGGAGTTGAGAGCCGCGCTTCCTGAAGTTGATGAATTGTTTCATTACACGTGGCAAATGTGTACCAGGACCCGCTGCGCCGAGGCCTGCACGGCGTCAGATTATGGTGCCCCAGCTGGAGATGGAATTTAAATTCGAGGAAATTTGTCACCCGCCAACGACAGTCAAGATTTGTGTCGTAAGATGAATGATGACGGGGAGCGCGTGCGCCCGCGCAAGAAATGGCCATCGCCCGTGAGAATACTTTCGGCGGGTTCGGCAGTGCGTCGGAATACGAATTTAAAAGTTAAATTCACGCACCGAACGGGGTTCTACGGAGGCCCTTTCGTTCGCAGGGCTAGGGCTTGATAGTGAGTTCTGGCCCGACCCGGCCCATCGCTCCTTTTTTATTGGCTTCGAAGAAGATTAATTGCATTCCATCGCTTGCGAAGAACGATGACTTCCGATGTGTGCCGTGTGTGCCGTCGGAACACATTTGTCATGCTCTACACGCGCGCGCGCGAGGATGATGAATGTGATCACAATTAGCTAACGGGTCGAGGAATTCTAATCTGCGATGCCGAGATTCGGATGCCGAGAGTGATATTTTATTCAACAACCCAACCCGGCAACCGGCGGTCCCGGTTTATTCGCCGGAAAGCGAAATGAAACGGCATCTCGGAAAGTGGCAGTGGCGATAAATTTCCCAGGACAACCTGTGGATCGGGCCCGTACCGTATTTTGCAGCATCATTTGCGGATCATTTCGCTGCATGGTGCTCGGGAGCCCTGTATGAGTTGCACCTTTTTTTTCTCTCTGTAAGCTAATCAGCCCAACGATTAATTCAGTCTTTAAAGAGCCCGACGAACCTTCCAGAAAACAAGGTCCTTTTAGTGGGGGGTTCCGCAAAAAGCAAGCAAAGAAATTCATCGATCGATGCGAGTAAAAATACGGGTGTTCCGTTCAAATCCGGCCATAAGATTGTGTAAGATAATTTTTATAGCCGAGCGAAGCAGACGAAAAGTTAACATGTTTTTCCCGGGACCAAAAACTTGCCCACCCCGGACTCTCGGGGGGTCGGCAACAGCAGCAACAACAACATGCAAATGATATCCCGGCAATCAAAAACATATTTCACCGTAAGCTCAAATATCTTCTCAACGGTCGTTTCTTTTTCCGGCGCCGCGTTCTTACTCGTGTTACTACGGCCGGGTGGGCTGGTGAATCCCTACCGGAACCCCGAGCCGAGCAGAGCGGTGGGTCAGTTTATTTCGTGCCTGCCTAATCCTTATTATCATAATAAACATGCTCTCTTGCGTTCGCCCGGCCAACTTCTGGCGCACACCACAAGCGGCCGAAGCGAAAGTTAAGCGCTGCCAACAAGTTTCACCCTCCTT